>NW_028164027.1:205238-316576 GCF_964263955.1 Coregonus lavaretus
ATTGGCAGGTGACGTTCCCAGGCCACCAGGTGTTGACGGAGACGTTGACTGTCCCGTACGGTCCCGACTCATTCTCGGCCCTCGCCCACAACTTCCAGCTGCAGAGGACAACAGCCACCAGCCCCAGCACCAACCACCCCACACAGTCCTGCACCCCACCCCAGGTCTGGAGGCCGCTGGAGGGCAACTCTCCTAGCCTGGGCCCCTCGGGCGTCACCATCCTCCTGGTCCTCCAGGCTCTCTGGAATACCATGTTACTGTGACCGAGAGATGGGTCACGTCTCAAATGGAACCCTATTTCCTGTATAGTGCAAGGCTCTGGTCAGAAAGTAGCGCACTATATAGGGAATGGGGTGCCATTTGGGACGTATCCATGGAGATGAACAGACAGACTGACTGAGATGGGATCTCCCAGTCCAGAGACATTGTATTTTTTATTTTCTTCATGAGAATTTTGTACAAACAAAAAATATATTTTTTATTCTAACACTTTGCATTGCTCTACCTTGCACAAACACATGAGCCATTTTGTGTTTTGAAATTGTATGTTTTGTATTGATGCTTTTTAGTTTTTTTTACATTGTGCTGAAAGAAAGCAATACTGCCAGCCAGCAATCTGCCAGGAAAAGGAGGGAGGGAGGGAGGGTTAGAGACAGAAGACGAGGGTTGAGGGAGGGAGGGAGGGAGGGAGACAGAAGACGAGGGGTGAGGGAGGGAGGGAGGGAGGGAGGGAGGGAGGGAGGGAGGGAGAAGACGAGGGGTGAGGGAGGGAGGGAGGGAGGAAGGGAGGGAGGGAGAAGACGAGGGGTGAGGGAGGGAGGGAGGGAGACAAGATGAGGGAGGGAGGGAGGGTTAGAGACAGAAGACGAGGGGTGAGGGAGGGAGGGAGGGAGGGAGAAGACGAGGGGTGAGGGAGGGAGGGAGGGAGGGAGACAGAAGACGAGGGGGGAGGGAGGGAGACAGAAGACGAGGGGTGAGGGAGGGAGGGATAGAGACAAGACAAGGGGTGAGGGAGGGAGGGAGGGAGACAGAAGACGAGGGGTGAGGAAGGGAGGGAGGGAGGGATGGAGAAGACGAGGGGTGAGGGAGGGAGGGAGACAGAAGACGAGGGGGGAGGGAGGGAGACAGAAGACGAGGGGTGAGGGAGGGAGACAGAAGACGAGGGGGGAGGGAGGGAGGGAGACAGAAGACAAGGGGGGAGGGAGGGATAGAGACAGAAGACGAGGGGTGAGGGAGGGAGGGAGACAGAAGACGAGGGGGGAGGGAGGGAGGGAGGGAGACAGAAGACGAGGGGGGAGGGAGGGAGGGAGACAGAAGACGAGGGGTGAGGGAGGGAGGGATAGAGACAGAAGACGAGGGGTGAGGGAGGGAGGGAGGGATAGAGACAGAAGACGAGGGGTGAGGGAGGGAGGGATAGACAGAAGACGAGGGGTGAGGAAGGGAGGGAGGGAGGGATGGAAGGGTGTTGAAGGTCTAGAAGTACCTCTAAGAACACCTTCCAGTCAACGTGATACCTGGAATCACACCTCCACCTGCAAACATGACAAGACTTGCTTTTAGACAGACTACCTGCCTGAGCTCACTGCACAGAACACAGAACAAAGAACACACAGAACAGAGGGAACAGAACAAACACTATATTCACAGCCACAGCTACAGGTGTCCTCTCTCCAGACTGTGGACTGTAGACTGTATCACAATACCTGGACTAGTGGACTGTATCACAATACCTGGACTGTAGACTGTATCACAATACCTGGACTAGTGGACTGTAGACTGTATCACAATACCTGGACTAGTGGACTGTAGACTGTATCACAATACCTGTACTAGTGGACTGTATCACAATACCTGGACTAGTGGACTGTAGACTGTATCACAATACCTGGACTAGTGGACTGTATCACAATACCTGGACTAGTGGACTGTAGACTGTATCACAATACCTGTACTAGTGGACTGTATCACAATACCTGGACTAGTAGACTGTAGACTGTATCACAATACCTGGACTAGTGGACTGTATCACAATACCTGGACTAGTGGACTGTATCACAATACCTGGACTGTAGACTTTATCACAATACCTGGACTAGTGGACTGTAGACTGTATCACAATACCTGGACTGTAGACTGTATCACAATACCTGGACTGTAGACTGTATCACAATACCTGGACTGTAGACTGTATCACAATACCTGGACTAGTGGACTGTAGACTGTATCACAATACCTGGACTAGTGGACTGTATCACAATACCTGGACTGTAGACTTTATCACAATACCTGGACTAGTGGACTGTAGACTGTATCACAATACCTGGACTGTATCACAATACCTGGACTAGTGGACTGTAGACTGTATCACAATACCTGGACTAGTGGACTGTAGACTGTATCACAATACCTGGACTAGTGGACTGTAGACTGTATCACAATACCTGGACTAGTGGACTGTATCACAATACCTGGACTAGTGGACTGTAGACTGTATCACAATACCTGGACTAGTGGACTAGTGGACTGTATCACAATACCTGGACTAGTGGACTGTATCACAATACCTGGACTAGTGGACTAGTGGACTGTATCACAATACCTGGACTAGAGGACTGTAGACTGTATCACAATACCTGGACTAGTGGACTGTAGACGGTATCACAATACCTGGACTAGTGGACTGTAGACTGTATCACAATACCTGGACTAGTGGACTGTATCACAATACCTGGACTAGTGGACTGTAGACTGTATCACAATACCTGGACTAGTGGACTGTATCACAATACCTGGACTAGTGGACTGTAGACTGTATCACAATACCTGTACTAGTGGACTGTATCACAATACCTGGACTAGTGGACTGTAGACTGTATCACAATACCTGGACTAGAGGACTGTAGACTGTATCACAATACCTGTACTAGAGGACTGTAGACTATCACAATACCTGGACTAGTGGACTGTAGACTGTATCACAATACCTGGACTAGTGGACTGTAGACTGTATCACAATACCTGGACTAGAGGACTGTAGACTGTATCACAATACCTGGACTAGTGGACTGTATCACAATACCTGGACTAGTGGACTGTATCACAATACCTGGACTAGTGGACTGTATCACAATACCTGGACTAGTGGACTGTAGACTGTATCACAATACCTGGACTAGAGGACTGTAGACTGTATCACAATACCTGGACTAGTGGACTGTATCACAATACCTGGACTAGTGGACTGTATCACAATACCTGGACTAGAGGACTGTATCACAATACCTGGACTAGTGGACTGTATCACAATACCTGGACTAGTGGACTGTATCACAATACCTGGACTAGTGGACTGTATCACAATACCTGGACTAGTGGACTGTAGACTGTATCACAATACCTGGACTAGTGGACTGTATCACAATACCTGTACTAGTGGACTGTATCACAATACCTGGACTAGTGGACTGTATCACAATACCTGGACTAGAGGACTGTAGACTGTATCACAATACCTGGACTAGTGGACTGTAGACTGTATCACAATACCTGGACTAGTGGACTGTAGACTGTATCACAATACCTGGACTAGAGGACTGTAGACTGTATCACAATACCTGGACTAGTGGACTGTAGACTGTATCACAATACCTGGACTAGTGGACTAGTGGACTGTAGACTATCACTATACCTATTGTCCAAAAACATAACCTTCCTGAAGCATTATGGGATATGATGGATGGTAGACCCATAAATGGCACCCGATTCCCTACCCAGTGCACTACCTTTGACCAACACCCTATAGGCCCTGTTTAAAAGTAGTGCACTATATAGGGAATAAATGGGGTGCCATTTTGGACACAAGAGATATTGTCCATAAATGCCTCTCATGTTGTTCTACCTCATCTAATAACTGACCTTTTGACCTTTCAGCTGACAATGACTGTTGTGCCTTGATTATTAAATCTCTCTCAATTTATGTTTTAGGATCAGTCATTTTTTCATGATCTGTGGTTACATTGTTCATTTGTGGGCTATGTCTTAACGTGTTATGTCAAAGTTAACCAATAGAAATGTAGCGACCTCGTCAAGGGGTTCGGACCTCTTGGCATACCGGTTGAGGTGTTGGCTTGACAGTCGCTGGACTCTGGTTTCGAGTCCCACGTAGCTTAAATCATGACACTGCACACTAACTAACCTTGCTTGAGAGGTGATGATGTGTTCGTGGATGGAGGAAGATTCTGATAATAGTTATTAGAGCTTAGTCCCGTCTCCACTGTGACTACAGATCTGCAGGTCTGGGATAAGCCAAACTGTAGTCAACCACCTGGGCACCCAGCCAGACCCACACCACCATAACCCAGACCTGTCATTGATTTATTTATTTATTTATTCAGGGAAAAGCATTGAGACAAGGGTCTCATTCCCAAAGGTGCCCTAATCACAGTAATGCAACAATCGAGCAACGTGAAACCAAACAGCAAATCAATACAATGTCAAATGTAATCTGAATACAACACCGCTCCATTCCTCAGCTACTAGGTCCACTACATACTAAACTGCCCCGAGCGGCACCAGAACATCCAATTGGAATGTATTTTGTAGTTGGTTCCAGCAGTGAGGCGCATTAAAACTAAAAGTGGATTTTCCTAATTCGGTGGAGACTCGAGGAATCTCAAGGGTTAACCAACCTTGTGAACGGGGTTTGGTATCTCATGTTTTTATACTTTAAAAACAACAGAGTTAGGTAAGTCAGAAGCTTGTGTAGTAGAGCTTTGTTAACAGGAAGGGAATAGTGAAGTGATCTAGGGGACTTTAATGAGGACCAGACAACCTTTTGATACAGGATGCAGTGGTGAGTATTAAAACTGTCACCTGTGATTAAAAACGAATGGCGCTATGGTAGACTGCATCCACAGGTGTAAGAGTAGTGGCTGCTGCATTCTGGTAAATGGAGTCACCATAGTCAAGAACTGGCAGGAAAGTTGACTGTATCTGCTTCCTGCTGTTCAGGGAGAGGCAAGATCTGTTTCTAAAAATGAAGGCTACTTTAAATCTTAGCTTTTTAACTAGCTCATCAGTATGTTTGTTTTTAAAAATGTTAAATCCTTGTCAATCCAAATGCCCAGATATTTATAGGCGGGAACCCGATCGATGGGAGAACCATTCAATACCTGGAGGGAAGTCCTACTCCAGGGAAGTGGTGAAGTAGGAGGGAAAATCCTACTCCACCACAAGGGATCCCAGAAGACAGAATGTAATATCTATTGTCTAGTCCCAACATGTATTAACAAGAACATGATGAGTATTCAATATGATTCTTATAATTTCTTTACATTGTTACCTTAGCTGAAATGCTCAGTGGTAGTTGGGTATATACTTTAAAGTTAGAGATATGTTGAAACTGTATCCATCCTTAATTATAAAACATTTCATAGTGCACCATATGCTTTTTCTGCCCACAGGTTAAACACCTGTTAGGTTTATGCTATACTATGGTGTTGAGTCACTAGAGTTTGACCAGATATTATTGCATCCAAAGATCAACAGTACCTAGAACTGAGCACTCCTCATCAGGAAGGAAAACATCTCATCACATGTTCTGGTTGTGAATTCCGACTACAAGGTAATACTTTTGCCAGGGATTATTGTAAAGTGTGTAGGGAAATTAAATGTATGGTGTTATTTTAGTAAAGTGAATGACAGTAAAACACTCAGACCTAACAGTCTATTTCACCTGGGGACAGGTACGTGTCAGTTCAGTCATACAAAATGGCACTAATCGGCCATGGGCAAGTCAAATTCAAAAACACATTCATGTGTATATATCATGGTTATTTTACAATTTGTAAAAATCTTTATATATATATCATAGTTTGTAAATAATCTTTCAGAATAGGGGGAAATTTGTCTTTTTTTATATATGACAATAAGATCCTGCTTCCAGTGTAATTTGAACCCATTTAACATACGGTAACGACCATGGGGTTTATAAACGCGGATACCGCCTCTGCCACGCGAGCATGCTTTTATGGCACAGTCGATGGCGAACTGGACTTCGGGTAAGAAGGTTGAGGGTTCGAGACCTCCTCCCAGCCTGTTTCATTACAATACTTTTATTAACATTGCTATTATGATTAGGCTGATGCTGCATAGTTTATTTCCCTACAACTCCTTTATAGCATACCTGTTAAACAAAGCAACACACTAGAACGAGTGAAATTATTTCAAGACTCAGTGAGACATTATTATGATAATTAGCTCCACCAAGGCCAGAGAGCTATCCTACGAAGCACACTAGATCTACTCGGAGTTTTCTAAAGCTAACCCGGTTCAGTTAGCTTCACATTGATTCCAGCTCTCAGGCTTCAGCGGTGGATAACGCTCGTCCGCCTGCCGCTAGTGGAAAGCCGAACCAAAAGGCGCCCGCAACCTCCACTCTGTAGATCTCCGTTGCGTCTTGTGTAGTGTATATCCACTAGGTCGCTCGTCAAAATCAAAGGCATTTCTTCGATATAAAACTTTTTGACGAAAATGAAAACGTGTTTGTCACTTTCACGAGGTTGGAGTAATAACAACATGTTCAACTACTCAAGACGTTAATTTCTCGAAATCAAATAAAGTAAGGAAGAATTTTTCACTTCGCTCATTGACCAAACCCCGGCCTGGTCTGTTTGGCAAGCGTTCCCGGAAGTGTCGCGATGTTGCGCCTCTGGATTTAGAAGCTCTTTGGCTGAACTCTTCATTGGCCACAATTCTGAAACCAAAGAGTGTGGATATACTGACAAGATACTTGTCTCTCCACCCTAACAATGGGAGTCATCATCCACAAAGGTGTACGACAGGCTGTCAAACTCCCGCCTATTTCTCTCATTAGATTGGTGGATACATCTCATTATTTTAATACATTTTTGAATATTCGATGAGAGTTGTTGACGCCTGTATTCAATGGAGAGAGACGCTATGCTACTGGCCTTAAGTCATGAATATCTCGAGACAACTTTGACAGTGTTTTTTCACAAAGTTGCCGGGATGGCAGGTGTCCTCCTTATATCAGTACACTAATAACAACACGAAACATTACGAAACTTCAATAAAATAAACCCCACGTAGCAAATAAGCCATTACATGTTTTGTTGACCAAATTCGACACCTTGATTGATTCAATACAAAAACTCGTCGCTTGATGAGCGAAAGAAACTAAACAACGCCACCTGCTGGAGAAGACAGATTTTTGGCCAAATTGGGCCTCTTCCTGTCTGCTGAAACGTCAAATTTAAAGAAAGTGATCTTGCAAATTCAGCAAGCTATGGTGTGAAATAAGCTTTTAGTGCAGTCTTTATTTTATTACTTACCGTTAATGCTGTCTTTGGTGTGCTTATCAATGCACAAGCGATTCCCTAACCGTTTAGTTAGCTAGCAAGTTAAGCAGTTGGCTAGCTGGCATATGGGGTAACGTTAGTTACAGCGTGGCGAGGGTGAATTACATGATTTCTTAAACATTCTTGCTAGTTGTAGCCAAAGGACTTTCTACAATTTCAAAATTAGCAAAGCTAGCAGCACAGTCACATTGGCTAGCTAGCAAGACGTTAATATTCTGGAGGCAGTGGAAACGCAATTCGAGCTAGCCCTCCAAGACCAGCCCAACCCGGGTTGACTTCAAAGTGCCAGGCTGTAGATACGGCTGTTTTATTTTTTATTTTATTCGAACAGAGGTACGCTACAACAGGTCTTGCTCTTGGTTTACGCCATTTATGTTGAGAAAGGTAGCTTAGTGGGTAAGAGCGTTGTGCCAGTAACCGAAAGGTCGCTGGTTCTAATCCCCGAGCCGACTAGGTGAAAAATCTGTCGATGTGCCCTTAAGCAAGGCACTTAACCCTAATTGCTCCTGTAAGTCGCTCTGGATAAGAGCGTCTGCTAAATGACGTAAATGTAATGTAAATGAGAAAAGACCATACCACACACGCCTTAGACAGGATATAGAATTCCCAGATTTTGCCCAACCCGGAAACGAGAGAAAGTCCTACTAAGGCAGGACAGACGAGTTATAAATTCAGAACGAGAAAGTGAAGGCTGTATAGAAATGACTTTTTTTTGTTTGTTTTTTAAATCATTAAATTAAACAATAAGGATTTATATCAGCCGAATCGAGGTGTAAATTACATCATGCACGCCAGTGTTTGAACTTGCAATACGGTTGCATGGGATTTCTATAAATGCAACTCTGCACATCCAACGGTAATATCCGCTATAGGTATAACATGGGGAGCCGCTTGTTGATTTGACAGCTGCAACGCAGTTACACCTCTGACAAGCGTGACACATAAACAAAAGCGAGGTTACCGCTGATCCAATTCAATCCTGGCTTGAATGGCGACGAGGTGAATAATGGTCATGTGATTGCATTAAATCACCAGACTATTCGGATGATGTCCGTTTTAGTAAATGTTTTATTTCTAAGAGATGTTATGAATAATAGAGAACAATTCACATTCAATAATGAGCTGTCACTGTGGTAACCACTATGCTGGGTCTCTGTTTAGGGTTCAGTGCTCTAAAATGAGTCTCTCAGGGGAACTTGACACAGAAGCTAAGAGGTAAGATTAACATTTTACTTCTGAGCTCAGAGTAAATGAGACTGCATGTTTGATACTGTATGATACACACATCCCCGGGCTTTCTGAACAATCACAATTAAACAACGTATTATTATAATTTTTATTATTATTGTACCACTGGTCAAGGGTAAGAAGTCAAGACTCCTGCAGTGTTTTACATACTGCTGCTACTATAACCACTACTAACATCCCTAAACTTTGAACTATCACAATCAATCAAACTTTCAACTACACGTTACTGCATGTGTATGTGTCAAATCAAAGGTTATTTGTCAAATGCACAGAATACAGCTGGGTGTAAACGGTACAATGAAATGTTTACTTGCCAGCTTCCTCTCAACAGTGATAAAAAATAATATTAATATTAGAACAATAAGGCAGTAAGGAGGTAAAAAACACTGTGGCAATAAATAGACAGTCAAACACTGTGGCATTTAAAAATAATAATTTAACCTTTATTTAGCTAGGCAAGTCAGTTAAGGACAAATTCTTATTTACAATGACGGCGTACCAAAAGGCCTCCTACGGGAAATGGGATTTTAAATAAATAAATATATATATATAAGACCAAACGCACATAAATAAATAATATGCCATTTAGCAGACGCTTTTATCCAAAGCAACTTACAGCGAGAGACAACACTACATAAAGAGAGACCTAAGACAACAACATAGCATGGCAGCAACACATGACAACACAAGGAAGGTAGCAACCCAAAATGAAAACAACATGGTAGCAACACAACATGGCAGCAGCACAACATGGTAGCAGCACAAGACATGGTACCAAGATTATTGGGCACAGACAACAGCACAAAGGGCAAGAAAGTAGAGACAACAATACATCACGCGAAGCAGCCACAACTGGCAGTAAGAGTGTCCATGATTGAGTCTTTGAATGAAGAGATGGAGATAAAACTGTCCAGTTTGAGTGTTTTTTTTTTTGCAGCTCGTTCCAGTCGCTAGCTGCAGCAAACTGGAAAGAGGAGCAACCCAGGGATGTGTGTGCTTTGGGGACCTTTAACAGAATGTGACTGGCAGAACGGGTGTTGTATGTGGAGGATGAGGGCTGCAGTAGGTATCTCAGATAGGGGGGAGTGAGGCCTAAGAGGGTTTTATAAATAAGCATCAACCAGTGGGTCTTGCGACAGGTATACAGAGATGACCAGTTTACAGAGGAGTATAGAGGGCAGTGATGTGTCCTATAAGGAGCATTGGTGGCAAATCTGATGGCCGAATGGTAAAGAACATCGAGCCGCTCGAGAGCACCCTTACCTGCCGATCTATAAATTACGTCTCCGTAATCTAGCATGGGTAGGATGGTCATCTGAATCAGGGTTAGTTTGGCAGCTGGGGTGAAAGAGGAGCGATTACGATAGAGGAAACCAAGTCTAGATTTAACCTTAGCCTGCAGCTTGGATATGTGCTGAGAGAAGGGCAGTGTACCGTCTAGCCGTACTCCCAAGGACTTGTATGAGGTGATTACCTCAAGCTCTAAACCCTCAGAGGTAGTAATCACACCGGTGGGGAGAGGGGCATTCTTCTTACCAAACCACATGACCTTTGTTTTGGAGGTGTTCAGAACAAGGTTAAGGGCAGAGAAAGCTTGTTGGACACTAAGAAAGCTTTGTTGTAGAGCGTTTAACACAATCCGGGGAGGGGCCAGCTGAGTATAAGACTGTATCATCTGCATATAAATGGATGAGAGAGCTTCCTGCTGCCTGAGCTCTGTTGTTGATGTAAATTGAGAAGAGCGTGGGGCCTAGGATCGAGCCTTGAGGTACTGCCTTGGTGACAGGCAGTGGCTGAGACAGCAGATGTTCTGACTTTATACACTGCACTCTTTGAGAGAGGTAGTTACCAAACCAGGCCAAAGACCCCTCAGAGACACCAATACTCCTTAGCCGGCCGACAAGGATGGAATGGTCTACCGTATCAAAAGCTTTGGCCATGTCAATAAAAATAGCAGCACAAGATTGCTTAGAATCAAGGGCAATGGTGACATCATTTAAGACCTATTTAAGGTTGCAGTGACACATCCATAACCTGAGCGGAAACCAGAATGCATACCAGAGAGAATACTGTAGACATCAAGAAAGCCAGTCAGCTGAATATTGACATGTTTTTCCAACACTTTTGATAAACAGGGCAAAATAGAAATTGGCCAATAACAGTTAGGATCAGCTTGATCTCCCCCTTTGAATAAAGGATGCTCCGTGGCTGCCTTCCAAGCAATGGGAACCTCCCCAGAGAGGAGAGACAGGTTAAAGGTCAGAGACAGGCTTGGTGATGAAAGGGTCTAAACCATCTGACCCAGATGTTTTTTTGGGGTCAAGTTTAAGGAGCTCCTTTAGCACCTCGGACTCCGTGACCGCCTGCAGGGAGAAACTTTGTAGCGGGGCAGGGGAAAAAGAGGGAGGAGCATCGGGGCTAGTCGCATTAGAAGGGCTGGGAGATGAGGAAATGTTGGACGGACAAGGAGGCATGGCTGAGTCAAATAGGAATCCTGACTTAATGAAGCCATGTGCTCTTTGTCAGTAACAACCACATCATCAACATTAAGGGACATGGGCAGCTGTGAGGAGGAGGGTTTATTCTCCAGGCCACAGAGAGACAACTGCTCCTTTAAAGTAACTAGCGTTAGCCTTCCGGATAGCCTAAGTCCACTTATTTCTCATCTGCCTGAACGAGAGCCAGTCAGCCTGAGTAAGCGTGTGCCGAGCTTTCGCCAAATGGAATTCTTGAGGTGGAGTAACTGCCAGATCACGGTCGAACCAGGGGCTGAACCTGTTTTTAATTCTAATTTTCTTTCTGGGGGGCGTGTTTGTTAACAATACCACTGAAAATATCAGAAAATAAGGTCCAAACGTCTTTGACAGAGGGGATCAAGCTGATTCTATACCAATTTACAGAGGCCAGGTCATGAAGGAAGGCTTGCTCGTTAAAGTTTTTTAGCAAGCGTCTATGACAAATCAGGACAGGTCGTTTCACTGAGTAGCCATTACGAACACAGGCTGTAAAACAGTGATCACTAAGGTCATTACAGAAAACACCAGACTGATACCTATCAGGATTATTTGTGAGGATAACATAAAGGAGAGTAACCTTTTCTGGGTGTTTGGCGTCATACCTTGTGGGATTGGTAATAATCTGAGAAAGATTTAGGGAGTCCCATTGCTTTAGGACTTGGTCAGGTGGTTTAAGCATGTCCCAGTTTAGGTCACCTAGCAGGACAAATTCAGACTTCGTGTAAGGGGCCAGGAGAGACCTTAGGGCAGGTAGGGTACAGGCCGGTGCTGTGTAAGGGGCCAGGAGAGACCTTAGGGCAGGTAGGGTACAGGCCGGTGCTGTGTAAGGGGCCAGGAGAGACCTTAGGGCAGGTAGGGTACAGGCCGGTACTGATGGTGGACGATAACACCCAGCAACAGTCAACAAAGAGCTATTTTAAAGCTTAATGCAAATAACCAGCAAATAAAATTGTTTGGAGACAGACTTGGTGGAGGCAACTGAGCACTGAAGGTGTTCCTTGGTAAAGATTGCCACTCCACCACCTTTGGAAGATCTGTCTTGCCGAAAAAGGTTCTAACCAGAAAGGTTAACATCAGTGTTCAAAACACTCTTTCTTAACCACGTCTCAGTAATGACCAACACATCTGGATTGGAGCTGTGAACCCACACTTTCAATTGATCCATTTTAGGTAATACGCTTCTTTATGGCAATAAATAGACAGTCAAACGCAGTCAATAAATAGACAGTCAAACGCAGTCAATAAATAGACAGTCAAACACTGTCAATAAATAGACAGTCAAACACTGTGTCAATAAATAGACAGTCAAACACAGTCAATAAATAGACAGTCAAACACTGTGTCAATAAATAGACAGTCAAACACTGTGTCAATAAATAGACAGTCAAACACTGTGTCAATAAATAGACAGTCAAACACTGTGTCAATAAATAGACAGTCAAACACTGTGTCAATAAATAGACAGTCAAACGCAGTGTCAATAAATAGACAGTCAAACGCAGTGTCAATAAATAGACAGTCAAACGCAGTGTCAATAAATAGACAGTCAAACGCAGTGTCAATAAATAGACAGTCAAACGCAGTGTCAATAAATAGACAGTCAAACGCAGTGTCAATAAATAGACAGTCAAACGCAGTGTCAATAAATAGATAGTCAAATAGTAATAAAGCACAAAAGATACATAGAAAAGTGTGTGTTTGTGGAATTCTATAATTTTCTCTGTTTCTGCACCAGGATCAGTATTAAGATCTACAAGTCTCTTTCTCTCTCTCTCTCTCTCTGTCTCTGTCTCTCTGTCTCTGTCTCTGTCTAGTGGATGGTCTACTCTGCCAGAGGATCGGTCCAAGTGTGCTGTGTGTGAACAGGTGCTGAGGGATCCAGTCTCTATCACCTGTGGACACAGGTTCTGCAGACAGTGCATCACCAGATACTGGGAGCAGCCTGCTCCTTCAGGGCAGTATGACTGTCCTCAGTGTAGGAAGAGGTCCAGAACACGTCCAGTTCTACTGCCACTGATTGAACCCACTGATGACGCAAGGGGCTCTGAAAACAGTGAGACCATTCTCATTAAGCTCATGTTTCATTGGCCCAAACCATATACACTGACTGTAGAAAATATTTGGACTCTACAAGGTGTCGAAAGCGTTCCTCAGGGACCGCTGGCCCATATTCACTCCAATGCTTCCCAACAGTTGTGTCAAGTTGACTGGATGTCCTTTGGGTGGTGGACCACTCTTGATACACACGGGAAACTGTTGAGCGTGAGAAAAACCTATCAGCGTTGCAGTTCTTGACACAAACCGGTGCGCCTGGCACCTACTACCATACCCCGTTCAAATGCACTTAAATATTTTGTCTTGCCCATTCACCCTCTGAATGGAACACATACACAATCCATGTCTCAAGGCTTAAAATTCCTTCTATAACCCGTCTCCTCCCCTTCATCTACACTGATTTGAAGTGGATTTAACAAGTGACATCAATAAGGGATCATAGCTTTCACCCGGATTCACCTGGTCAGTCTATGTCATGGAAAGAGCAAGTGTTCTTAATGTTTTGTCCACTCAGTGTAATGTATTTTAAAAGCAATGTCAGAGCTTCTAATCTTCCAGCATGTGGTCAGGCCAAGATACACATCAATACAAGTGAATGTGTTTGCTTGATACACATGACATTTCTCAGCAAATTCTATTCTTCTCTTTTCAGTGGATGTCAGCCTGCAGAGAGCCATAGTAAACCACAAAGCCAGTCTGAAAAGGAGGTATGAATGCGTGATCGAAGGCGTGTTAAAAGCAGGGGGTCAAACCCCACTCAACGGGATTTCCACAGAGCTCTACATCACAGAGGGAGAGAGAGAAGGGGTTAACAATGAACATGAGGTGTGGCAGGCAGACCCAGCATCCAGGACGCCAACCTCCCGTGACGCAGCAATCCACTGCAATGACATCTTTAAACCCTTACCAGGCCAAGAGAGAAGCATCAGAACTGTGCTGACGAAGGGCATCGCTGGCATCTGAAAAACCGTGTCTGTGCAGAAGTTCATCCTAGACTGGGCTGAAGGGAAGACGAACCAAGACGTGGATATCATATTTGTGCTTCCTTTCCGGGAGCTGAACTTGATCAAAGATCGCCAGTACACTCTTCTCAGACTTCTCGGTGACTTCCACCCAGAACTAGACATAGGCAATGCAAAGAAACTCACTGCCTGTAAAGCTATGTTCATCTTGGACGGTTTGGATGAAAGCAGAATTCCATTGGATTTTCAGCGCAACGAAATGGTGTCTGATGTCACCCAGACATCGTCTGTAGATGTTCTGCTGACAAACCTCATCCAGGGTAACCTGCTTCCCTCTGCTCTCCTCTGGATAACCTCCAGACCAGCAGCAACCAATCAGATCCCCCCTGAGTGTGTTGACCAGGTGACAGAGGCGCGAGGGTTCAACGACCCACAGAGGGAGGAGTACTTCAGGAAGAGATTCAGTGATGATGAGGACCTGGCCAACAGAATAATCTCCCACATAAAGACGTCAAGGAGCCTCCACGTCATGTGTCACATGCCAGTCTTCTGTTGGATTTCTGCAATAGTCCTTGAACACATGTTGAGTACAGACAAGAGAAGGGAGATGCCCAAGACTCTGACTGAGACGTTCACACACTTCGCGCTCATTCACACCAGCCTGAAGAACCAGAAGTATCATGGAAGAGACGAGGTGGATCAACAGGAGCTCATGGAGTCAGATAAGGAAGTTCTTCTGAAGCTGGGGAAGCTGGCGTTTGAACATCTGGAAAAGGGCAATCTCCTTTTCTATGAAGAAGACCTGAATGAGTGTGGCATTGATGTCAAAGAAGCCTCCGTGTACTCAGGAGTGTGCGCACAAGTCTTTAAAGAAGAGTCTGTGTTATTTCAGAGAGTGGTGTACTGCTTTGTTCATCTGAGCGTTCAGGAGTTTCTCTCTGCTGTCTACGTGTACCACTGTTACTCAACCGAGAACATGGATGCACTGAAGCCCTTCCTCCAGGCGTCTAGAGACACGTCTGAAGAGCTAACCTTGCGTGAGCTGCTGAAGAGTACAGTGAATAAAGCCTTGGAGAGCAAGAACGGACACCTGGACCTTGTTGTCCGCTTCCTTCATGGCATGTCACTGGAGTCCAATCAGAAACTCCTACGAGGTCTGGTGACACCGACCGAAAGCAGTCCAGAGAGCGTCCAGAAAATAACCCGATCCCTGAAGGGGATGCAGAGTAACAGCATATCCCCTGAGAGGTGCGTCAATCTCTTCCACTGTCTGATAGAGATGAAAACCCATTCAGTACAGCAGGAAATCCAAAAATACTTGAGGTCAGAGAAAAGATCCAAAAACCTCGCGCTCACATACTGTTCAGCGCTGGCCTACATGCTACAGATATCAGAGGAGGTTCTGGAGGTGTTTGACCTGAAGCAATACAAGACATCACAGGAGGGTCGTAGGAGACTGCTTCCAGCTGTGAGAGTCTGCAGAAAGGCTCTGTAAGTATCCATGGTAATATCAATCACACCAAACTGCACTGTAGGTACAGCAGTATTTTCACTGGCTGACTAGATGTTCTATTCAAATCAAAAAACGAACACATTTGAATACAAATTGATCAGAAAGTATTGAGCCGTGTATACAGGGTGTACGCATGTATTTATGACGGGTAATAGTTTACTTGTAAACTGTAGATAATCAAATACAGTGGGGGAAAAAAGTATTTAGTCAGCCACCAATTGTGCAAGTTCTCCCACTTAAAAAGATGAGAGGGTCCTGTAATTTTCATCATAGGTACACATCAACTATGACAGACAAATTGAGAAAAAATAATCCAGAAAATCACATTGTAGGATTTTTAATGAATTTATTTGCAAATTATGGTGGAAAATAAGTATTTGGTCACCTACAAACAAGCAAGATTTCTGGCTCTCACAGACCTGCAACTTCTTCTTTAAGAGGCTCCTCTGTCCTCCACTCGTTACCTGTATTAATGGCACCTGTTTGAACTTGTTATCAGTATAAAAGACACCTGTCCACAACCTCAAACAGTCACACTCCAAACTCCACTATGGCCAAGACCAAAGAGCTGTCAAAGGACACCAGAAACAAAATTGTAGACCTGCACCAGGCTGGGAAGACTGAATCTGCAATAGGTAAGCAGCTTGGTTTGAAGAAATCAACTGTGGGAGCAATTATTAGGAAATGGAAGACATACAAGACCACTGATAATCTCCCTCGATCTGGGGCTCCACGCAAGATCTCACCCCGTGGGGTCAAAATGATCACAAGAACGGTGAGCAAAAATCCCAGAACCACACGGGGGGACCTAGTGAATGACCTGCAGAGAGCTGGGACCAAAGTAACAAAGCCTACCATCAGTAACACACTACGCCGCCAGGGACTCAAATCCTGCAGTGCCAGACGTGTACCCCTGCTTAAGCCAGTACATGTCCAGGCCCGTCTGAAGTTTGCTAGAGTGCATTTGGATGATCCAGAAGAGGATTGGGAGAATGTCATATGGTCAGATGAAACCAAAATATAACTTTTTGGTAAAAACTCAACTCGTCGTGTTTGGAGGACAAAGAATGCTGAGTTGTATCCAAAGAACACCATACCTACTGTGAAGCATGGGGGTGGAAACATCATGCTTTGGACCAGGACGACTGATCCGTGTAAAGGAAAGAATGAATGGGGCCATGTATCGTGAGATTTTGAGTGAAAACCTCCTTCCATCAGCAAGGGCATTGAAGATGAAACGTGGCTGGGTCTTTCAGCATGACAATGATCCCAAACACACCGCCCGGGCAACGAAGGAGTGGCTTCGTAAGAAGCATTTCAAGGTCCTGGAGTGGCCTAGCCAGTCTCCAGATCTCAACCCCATAGAAAATATTCGGAGGGAGTTGAAAGTCCGTGTTGCCCAGCGACAGCCCCAAAACATCACTGCTCTAGAGGAGATCTGCATGGAGGAATGGGCCAAAATACCAGCAACAGTGTGTGAAAACCTTGTGAAGACTTACAGAAAACGTTTGACCTGTGTCATTGCCAACAAAGGGTATATAACAAAGTATTGAGAAACTTGTTATTGACCAAATACTTATTTTCCACCATAATTTGCAAATAAATTCATTAAAAATCCTACAATGTGATTTTCTGGATTTTTTTCTTCTCATTTTGTCTGTCATAGTTGACGTGTACCTATGATGCAAATTACAGGCCTCTCTCATCTTTTTAAGTGGGAGAACTTGCACAATTGGTGGCTGACTAAATACTTTTTTCCCCCACTGTATAGCTGGGTCATGTCCAGAAAGGAATAGGACCCACGTCTGGAAAATGCAACCGTATTTTCAGATACAAATGTATTACTGCTAAATTGTTATTCTTTTCAAGAATTCAGATAAACTAATCTCAAGGTATCTCGTAAACAATTGCATACAAGCATTCAGAAATCAACCCATGGCCACAGTAAAAGAACCCCCCCCCCCCGTTATGATGAGTTTCTCGGGTATCAAAGAATCAAGGATGCAAGGATATACTGAGACACTTTGTAGAAAGTTAATGCAAATGTTTAATGATCGGTACCGGGTTCATTACAACAATGACCAGAGCTTTGCCCCTTTGGTGTTACGAACTAACTTGAACAAAGGAGACACTCTACTTTATATAACTCCTATTACCCTCTTCCTGGCATACATCTGGTAAGTCTCCGTGGGCACTCCCTGTCTTTGATGTTCATCACTCTTTACCCCAAGTCACTATCCTGCCCATCACTCATGCTATCCTAAACATCACTAATCTACCTTGCCATAATGGGAATGTAGACTTCCTGTCTCCTAACCACTTATCTTAGTAACTCTAACCTGTTCCCCACGATACTATGACATGACATCATTACACCCCCCCCCAAATGAAATGCCTATCTAAGTGGTAGCACTTCATGCACAATGTTATTTTGAAGAGCACGGATGTGATAGGCCGAGAGATGATCACCTGATGACTTCAGAACCAGATACCCACCTCCTAGCAACAGCAATGGCAAACGATGTGCAGGTGTCCACCATTCACCTAGTAACAGAGTTCCATAGGACTAAGCAGTAAAACTCCAAACAGGGTCACAAAACATCCCACTTGAATGATTCTGTAAGTAATACAGCACATTCCTGACAGAGGACGCACCTGATACAGCAGTAACCATAGTTTAATTAAGAACTGGTGCCAACTCTGGTTGAAAACTGAGAAACCTTAAAGGGGCAGCGCACAATTTTACTATAGTGCTATACTGGTGTTATCAACTCCACTATGGTATCCAAAAGTAACACAGGGTTACACTAGCAGGGAAAGCTAAACTTACAGTAACATTAATACAACCTATCTCACGTATTTACTCTGTATTTGCAGACTTGCTGGCTGTCAACTCATAGATGCATCTTGTGAGCTGTTGGTCTCTGCTCTCAGCTCAAACCCCTCACATCTAAGAGAGCTGGACGTGAGCAACAATGACCTGACGGATTCAGGAGTGAAGCGGCTCTCTGCTGGACTGGGGAATCCCCACTGTAAACTGGAGACTCTGAAGTCAGTACCCCACAGCTTGTTCAATAAGTGATCCATAGTTTGAGAATACTGTTGATAAGATTTAGAATGATATCAAAATCAATTGTCCATCTTTATCAGGGATGAGGATATGGATGTCTCATGATAGAATGGGGGAGGGATTGGGTCTCTAATGGCTGTACTGTACATGATTGGACGTTTTTGTTCAAATTAAAGGTAGAGGACAAAAAAACAGCCTATTTTGATTGATTTCATCTGGAATGACCCTGCAGGCTATTTTCATTGATTTCATATGGAATGACCCTGCAGGCTATTTTGATTGATTTCATATGGAATGACCATGCAGGCTATTTTGATTGATTTCGTATAGAATGACCCTGCAGGCTATTTTGATTGATTTCGTATGGAATGACCCTGCAGGCTATTTTGATTGATTTCATATGGAATGACCCTGCAGGCTATTTTTGATTGATTTCATATGGAATGACCCTGCAGGCTATTTTTGATTGATTTCATATGGAATGACCCTGCAGGCTATTTTTGATTGATTTCATATGGAATGACCCTGCAGGCTATTTTTGATTGATTTCATATGGAATGACCCTGCAGGCTATCAGGCTGTGGAGTCACAGAAGAAGGCTGCACTGCCCTGGTCTCAGCTCTGAGGTCAAACCCCTACCACCTGAGAGAGCTGGACCTGAGTGACAATCACCTAGGAGACTCAATAGCGCAACATGTCTCTCTTGGATTAGAAGGTTCAATCGGGAGACTGGAGATCCTAAGGTCAGCAATATGGCTCGATTGTTTTTGTTTTGAGTAATCCATCAGGTTTGATCTTCAGAGTTTGTCATTTACCATCAACTGCTGTGAAACTCGGTGGAAACACAAATGGGGAAACCTCATGTTATTGACTCTGTATTCGCAGTGTCTCCGGCTGTAAACTCACAGAAGCGTCTTGTGAAGTGTTGTCCTCAGCTCTCAGTTCCTCCTCACACCTGAGAGAGCTGGATCTGAGTAACAATGACCTGCTGGATTCAGGAGTGAAGCGGCTCTCTGCTGGACTGGGGAATTCACAATGTAAACTGGAGATTCTGAGGTCAGTTTTTCCTCTATTTGGTGATAACAGTTCACCAGATCTGTGTGTTAACAAACTCGGCATTATACTCAATAAGATATGCATCTGACACCTCACTGTCTTGTCTTTTTGACTGACACTTATGGAGCTGTTGCTTTTTAAACTTTACATTTTTTGACAAATATTGTAATTGTTATGCAATCTAGTTTGTCTATACGTGAGTCCAATAACTATGAATAGTTAAACTTTTATAAAGGCATGTTGATTGTTAACTTGACGTGTCTTCACATTACAAGCAACATACGAGGCAACAGCTAATTGGGGATCATCAGAAATACTCAACCCCAAGTTCCCACAGGGCCTCATTAGCATATTGCAGGGAAGCCCCAACTTTTTCTGCACACGAACCCCAAATGGAGACTAGAAAATGCAGTGTACCCCACTTGAAAAAAATTATATTCCCTAGGTGACACTGCATTCATATTCATTCAAGTTGATGTCCCTCAAGCGATCCCAACATATACAGATGTAATGTCTTAATTTGACCAGTTTCTCACAGCAGGAAATTAGTCCTGCAGCAACAGGAAATGTGAATGATTATGTGGATTATATTAATGGACGTTTTTTGTAGGGCTTGATACTTTTTTTTTTTTTTTTCGTTAGGGCAAATCAAGTCTGACATTTTTAAAAGTGGAAGTTACAAACTTTTAAAAGCCTTTTTAAACCTTGAATACACTACAAGTTTCCATTTTCTGCCATGTAGGAACGATCTCTGCGACAACAGAGTGATCAGAACATCTGTAATAATGACATGAAAGCGCATTCTAACAGTGTAAAAGGCTTGTTTGCAGGTTGAATTATTTTATTTTGAGAAATCCAATAGGTTTGGTCTTCAGAGTTTGTCATTTACCATCAACTGCTGTGAAACTCGGGTGGAAACACAAATGGGGAAACCTCATGTTATTGACTCTGTATTCGCAGTGTCTCCGGCTGTAAACTCACAGAAGCGTCTTGTGAAGTGTTGTCCTCAGCTCTCAGTTCCTCCTCACACCTGAGAGAGCTGGATCTGAGTAACAATGACCTGCTGGATTCAGGAGTGAAGCGGCTCTCTGCTGGACTGGGGAATTCACAATGTAAACTGGAGATTCTGAGGTCAGTGTTCCTCTATTTGGTGATAACAGTTCACCAGATCTGTTTGTTAACAAACTCGCCATTATACTCAATAAGATATACATCTGACACCTCACGGTCTCTCTTAACTGACAGTTATGGAGCTGTTGCTTTTTACATTTTAAATTTTAAAATATTATAATTATTTTACAAGCAATGCTGTGATAATTTCATATAAAATATTGTAATTGTTGTGCAATCTAGGTTGTCTATACGTGAGTCCAATAACTATGAATGGTGTAGCTTTATGAAGACATGTTGATTTGTTAAACTGCCGTGTCTTCACAGTACACGCAACTAAGGAGAGAGACGCTTTCCTTGTGATCCCAACACATAGTGATGACATGAAAGCTCTGTGATTGGCAGAGAGGTTTTGAACTCTCTTTTGTTATTGGTCTATTAACCAATTTACCGCATGGTGATGTCACCATGGAAAGCCAAAGCTCCCGCCCCCATGCAACCTGCTGATTTAGAAGGTCCAGATTGTATTTTCAACCAGCAACTATCAAGAAATAACACGGATCACAGTTTTACAGTCTTAGTTTCATCAGCTGTTGTACAATATGATATCAAACATCTCTGTTGTACAATATGATATATAAAACATCTCTGTTGTACAATATGATATATAAAACATCTCTGTTGTACAATATGATATATAAAACATCTCTGTTGTACAATATGATATATAAAACATCTCTGTTGTACAATATGATATATAAAACATCTCTGTTGTACAATATGATATATAAAACATCTCTGTAGTACAATATGATATATAAAACATCTCTGTTGTACAATATGATATATAAAACATCTCTGTTGTACAATATGATATATAAAACATCTCTGTTGTACAATATGATATATAAAACATCTCTGTTGTACAATATGATATATAAAACATCTCTGTTGTACAATATGATATAAAACATCTCTGTTGTACAATATGATATAAAAAACATCTCTGTTGTACAATATGATATATAAAACATCTCTGTTGTACAATATGATATAAAACACAGGAAAAACGGAATTGTGACTGCACTGGGTCTTTAAGTTTAGGTCCCGACTCATACTGTAATAATGACATGAGGGCATACCCATCTGAAGAGAAGGAACATTCATTTTTAAAGATTACAAATTTTATCAAGGGACCCCCATCCCCCGACCTAAAGTTTGGGGAAACACTGGCATATGGCCAATCAGATGCTTTATTGAAGTTTGGGAACCACTGGCATATGGCCAATCAGATGCTGTATTGAAGTTTGGGAACCACTGGCATATGGCCAATCAGATGCTGTATTGAAGTTTGGGAACCACTGGCATATGGCCAATCAGATGCTGTATTGAAGTTTGGGAACCACTGGCATATGGCCAATCAGATGCTGTATTGAAGTTTGGGAACCACTGGCATATGGCCAATCAGATGCTGTATTGAAGTTTGGGAACCACTGGCATATGGCCAATCAGATGCTGTATTGAAGTTTGGGAACCACTGGCATATGGCCAATCAGATGCTGTATTGAAGTTTGGGAACCACTGGCATATGGCCAATCAGATGCTGTATTGCGGATATTATGCAAATAACACCACAGTAATGATATTATGAATACATGTATAAATAGATACAGCTGACACTCTAGTTTCACCACCATTTTAGAATAGCAGTGTGATTTTTGGAATCATGTTCAACTCTCTGCAGGTTGGCGTTCTGTGAAGTCACAGAGGAAGGCTGTGCTTCTCTGGCCTCAGCTCTGAAGTCAAACCCTTCACACCTGAGAGAGCTGGACCTGAGCTACAATCACCCAGGAGACTCAGGACTCAGACTGCTCTCCGCTAGACTGGAGGATCCACACTTCAGACTGGAGAAACTCAAGTATGTAGAGGGTTTTATGTCAATCGATGTTGAGCGACGTACTGTAAGATATATGTTTCTGACCTATCAGGTTAGTTGTGATAATTACATGTACTTTAAGCCATGCATACTTAACCACCACCTGGACGGTGTGATGTGGTGACCTTGTCTGTACATTGACTGTCTGTTCTTCTAACCCCTGCAGTGTGGAACATGGTGGAGAGTACACAATAAAACATGGGCTTGGAAAATGTGAGTGTTGACTGCTGTGAAGAATAATCCTGTTAGTCTTATTTCAAGTTGACTCGGAAGAAATATCATTTTTCAGAGCCTGAGTGTCTGGTTATACTTAAAGGACCCTCGCTCTGTTGGGATTATTTATTGGTGTGTGAGTTTATGATCATACAGTATAACATATGATCATTCAACAAATCTTACTTGACTTTTTCCCTTGGCCCTTTAATACAGAGAAACATTAACATTGTGATGTGGCCCTTTAATACAGAGAAACATTAACATTCTGATGTGGCCCTTTAATATAGAGAAACATTAACATTCTGATGTGGTCCTTTTAATACAGAGAAACATTAACATTCTGATGTGGCCCTTTAATACAGAGAAACATTAACATTCTGATGTGGCCCTTTTAATACAGAGAAACATTAACATTCTGATGTGGTCCTTTAATACAGAGAAACATTAACATTCTGATGTGGCCCTTTAATACAGAGAAACATTAACATTCTGATGTGGTCCTTTAATACAGAGAAACATTAACATTCTGATGTGGTCCTTTAATACAGAGAAACATTAACATTCTGATGTGGTCCTTTAATACAGAGAAACATTAACATTCTGATGTGGCCCTTTAATACAGAGAAACATTAACATTCTGATGTGGCCCTTTTTAATACCTAGAAACATTAACATTCTGATGTGGCCCTTTTAATACCGAGAAACATTAACATTCTGATGTGGCCCTTTTAATAGCTAGAAACATTAACATTCTGATGTGGCCCTTTTAATAGCTAGAAACATTAACATTCTGATGTGGCCCTTTTAATAGCTAGAAACATTAACATTGTGATGTGGCCCTTTAATACCTAGAAACATTAACATTCTGATGTGGTCCTTTAATACAGAGAAACATTAACATTCTGATGTGGCCCTTTAATACAGAGAAACATTAACATTGTGATATGATGATGATTTGTAATATATTGTGTCCCGGTCTCCCCCAATCAGATGCCTGTGATCTCACCCTGGACCCAAACACAGCACACAGAAACCTCTCTCTGTCTGAGGAGAACAGAAAGGTGACATGGACGAGCGAGGAGCAGCCCTATCCTGATCACCCGGAGAGATTTCAGGGTTTCGACCAGGTGCTGTGTAGAGAGGGTCTGTCTGGGCTCTGTTACTGGGAGGTAGAGTGGAGTGGGAGAGGGGGTCATATAGGAGTTGCATATAAAGGAATCGGTAGGTCAGGAAGGGGTGATGACAGTGGGTTTGGACCCAATGACAAAGCCTGGTGTCTGGTCTGTGGTGACGGCTTTTACTCTACCTGGCACAATAACAAACTCATTAGCATACCTGCCCCCTCCTCCTCCCCCTCCAACAGAGTAGGACTGTTTCTGGACTGGCCAGCCGGCACTGTGTCTTTCTACAAAGTCTGTTCTGATACGCTGACTCACCTGTACACGTTCTACACCACATTTACTGAGCCCCTCTACCCAGGTTTTTTTGTTTGGTGTTACTCCTCAGTATCCCTGTGTCAGCTGGTCCCTGGTCCTGTTCAGGAGTAGGACCTGCCGTATCGCATCGCGTCCTGCCATGTACCACACCTCCTGGGCCTTATTGCTTAATTATAAAACGGGGTTCTGGGAAATCTGCAATTTGACTGGTTTAAATGGTGTGTCAAGCCGTTGACGATTCCCCTATACCCACACATCATTTGGAAGTAGTGTCAGTTGTAATGTAGATATTTAGTATTGATTCTAGATGGTATATTGGCCATACAATCCTGTCTTGGCCATATACCACAAACCCTGAGGTGCCTTATTGCTATTATAAACAGGTTACTAATGTAATTAGAACAGTCAAAATAAATGTTTTGTCATACCCGTGGTATACGTTCTGATATAACACGGCTGTCAGCCAATCAGCACTCAGCGCTCCAACCACGCAGTTTATTATCCTTACTATACAATTGTGCTTCTGTGTGAACGCCATGACGCTGAACTCCATTACGCTGAACTCCATGACGCTGAACTCCATGACGCTGAACTCCATTACGCTGAACTCCATGACGCTGAACTCCATGACGCTGAACTCCATGACGCTGAACTCCATGACGCTGAACTCCATGACGCTGAACTCCATGACGCTGAACTCCATGACGCTGAACTCCATTACGCTGAACTCCATGACGCTGAACTCCATTACACTGAATGGGAATTTGATGTCACAGATTTGACCTATGTGAAATGAAGACAATGGAATAAGTTTTAATTGTTTAAATGGTATTTGAATAAATACAATAAACAAAGTTTGGCCTAAGTTTATTCACTTCTATTTCTGGAAATACACATGGAAATAATTTAGACCTAATGTCACACATTGACATTTTGGCACAACGATGAAAAGTATGTAGATACCTGCTCGTCGAACATCTCATTCTATAATCATGGGCATTAATATGGAGTTGGTCCCCCCTTTGCTGCTAAAACAGCCTCCACTCTTCTGGGAAGGCTTTCCACTAGAGGTTGGAACATTGCTGCGGGACTTGCTTCCATTCAGCCGCAAGCATTAGTGAGGTCGGGCACTGATGTTGGGCGATTAGGCCTGGCTCGCAGTCGGCGTTCCAATTCATCCCAAAGGTTTTAGATGGGGTTGAGGTCAGGGCTCTGTGCAGGCCAGTCAAGTTCTTCCACACCGACCTCGACAAACCATTTCTGTATGGACCTCGCTTTGTGCACGGGGGCATTGTCATGCTGAAACAGGAAAGGTCCTTCCCCAAACTGTTGCCACAAAGTTGGAAGCACAGAATCGTCTAGAATGTCATTGTATGCTGTAGCGTTAAGATTAAGGGGCCTAGCCAGAACCATGAAAACAGCCCCAGACCATTATTCCTCCTCCACCAAACTTTACAGTTGGCACTATGCAAGTTGGGCAGGTAGTGTTCTCCTGGTATCCGCCAAACCCAGATTCGTCCGTCGGACTGCCAGATGGTGAAGCGTGATTCATCACTCCAGAGAGCGTTTCCACTGCTCCAGAGTCCAATGGCGGCGAGCTTTACACCACTCCAGCCGACGCTTGGCATTGGTGATCTTAGGCTTGTGTGCGGCTGCTCGGCCATGGAAACCCATTTCATGAAGACTCCCGACGAACAGTTCTTGTTCTGACGTTGCTTCCGGAGGCAGTTTGGAACTCGGTAGTGAGTGATGCAACCGAGGACAGACGATTTTTGCTCGCTACGCGCTTCAGCACTCGGCGTTCCCGATCTGTGAGCTTGTGTGGCCTACCACTTCGCGGCTGAGCCGTTGTTGCTCCTAGACGTTTCCACTCCACAATAACAGCACTTACAGTTGACAAGGGCAGCTCTAGCATGGCGAACTGACTTGTTGGAAAGGTGGCATCCTGTGACGGTGCCACGTTGAAAGTCACTGAGCTCTTCAGTACGGGCCATTCTACTGCCAATGTTTGTCTATGGAGATTGCATGGCTGTGTGCTCGATTTTATACACCTGTCAGCAATGGGTGTGGCTGAAATGGCCGAATCCACAAATGTGAAAGTGTCCACATACTTTTGTGTATATGTAGTATAGATCACACATTGTTAATGGAATAACGCTTTACACGAAGGTAAAAAGTTAGATCATTAACATAAGAGCAAATTACCACATTCATTATTTAACCTTTATTTAACAAGTCAGTTAAGAACAAATTCTTATTTACAATGACGGCCTACCCCTGGCCAAACCCGGACGACGCTGGGCCAATTGTGCGCCGCCCTATGGGACTCCCAATCACGGCCGGATTGTGATACAGCCTGGAATCGAACCAGGGGGGTCTGTAGTGACGCCTCTAGCACTGAGATGCAGTGCCTTAGACCGCTGCGCCACTCGGTCTGTAGTGACGCCTCTAGCACTGAGATGCAGTGCCTTAGACCTCTGCGCCTCCCTGTCTAAGTCACCAGGTAGTTGTTGAAAGCCTGCCTATAAAGCAAGCCAGATAACGTGCTGTATTATTGAAACGTCCAAGAGGTTTATTAATGGATTATAATACCTAGAATATACCACCTTAAGAGTTACAATGGTCAGAGATCTTAAAGATTTGATGTCTGTGTCTCTCTCCAGTCTATGTCTGCCTCTAACCACAGGTGTCAGTAATGAAGACTAACCCTCCTGGTTAATGGTTCATCCTCATGGTGTGGAGAAAGCAGACCTGAATCTGAAGGTATTGTCATTGTCCAGACAGTGTCCATTTAGAGACGACTGAGCAAGGTAGCCTGTAAACTCTAAACTGGCGTTCTTGTCCAGACAGGATCCATTTAGAGACGACAGAGCAGGATAGCCTGTAAACTCTAAACTGGCGTTCTTGTCCAGACAGGATCCATTTAGAGACGACAGAGCAGGATAGCCTGTAAACTCTAAACTGTTGCTCTAAACTGAACAATTATCTGACGGACAGAACAAAGAGTAAAGACCGGATTTGTCAACGTCTATTTTTGTTGCCTCATTTCATTTCAATATTGGTGGACTGGACAGAAAGCAACATATATTCTGAATACACAACCCCTTATTATTTATTACTATTATTTCAAAACAGATTGGAGATGATCACAAACCAAAAGCATGAGAGCTTCTGCAGTTCATGTCATTGTTCACTGAGCCGGATGTTTAACCTGGTGAGGTAAACGTGTAACATTTGTCTCTGTACAAGGAGTCAACATGGCCTGTTCTGGATCCAGTAGGACTCACTCTGACCTCAGTGTCACCTGTGATGCACTGTCCAGTGGGACCACTCTCCTCCTCTCCCTCTCCCCCTCTACCACTCCTCTCCTCCTCTCCCTCTCCCCCTCTACCACTCCTCTCCTCCTCTCCCTCTCCCCCTCTACCACTCTCCCTCTCCCTCTCCCCCTCTCCCTCTCTCCTCCTCTCCCTCTCCCCCTCTACCACTCTCCTCCTCTCCCTCTCTCCCCCTCTACCACTCTCCCTCTCTCCTCCTCTCCTCTCCTCTCCTCCTCTCCTCCTCTCCCTCTCTCCTCCTCTCCCTCTCCTCCTCTCCCTCTCTCCTCCTCTCCCTCTCCTACTCTCCTCCTCTCCCTCTCCTCCCCTCTCCCCCTCTCCTCCTCTCCTCTCTTAGAGGATATACTAAAAGGGGACGCTATGTCTGCTACTCTTTCGTCACTGTATGTCAAAAGCACTGTAATACTATGTTGTTGGTGGGGTTAATTCATTGTGAATATCTACTGATACATGTTCCTCTTGTAATATAAGTTAAGTTGTAATGTTACAGCATGTATCCAGGACTAGTTATATGCATACTTTTTAACAGTATATTTCAAGCACATGTTCTGTAGGTGACAATTCTATCCCCCACTGATCATACAATAATACTTTTATAAGGTTCAAACTTGTGCCGTCGAAACTGATCTAGCAGATGAAGTACTGTATAATGTAGCCATGTATTGTATCTGATCATAATATGAAATGCTTCTTTAGAACACAGACAATACAGGGAACAGAGTGTTCAAATATAGATCTGAACATTATTTTATTCAGTATTATTCTGATTAAATGCAACAAGACATTTTCACTTCAGAACCACCTGGAAGATTCTTGGGTCAGTCAAACTATGGTTACCTGTTCTAGTGGACTGTATACTTTATTCAGTGCTTGAATTGGACTGAAATAGGTGACGGTACTGTTTACATTTAGGTGCAGGAGCTTGTCACTAGAATTTTGTTATCTCAATGGTTGAAGTCAAACACTTCTTAAATCTTTGAATAATTCCCAAAAGGTTGTAAATCTCTTAAGTTTGAATAAATTAAACAAAGACTAAATTCTGCAATGGTCAGCCTTTATTAATTGAGAGCGCTCTGCAACAAAATGGTCGTTCGATCTTTTTTATACACACACGTCATACAAAAATCCCACCCCGCTTTAGGCTGGCTGTATTTTTCCACTGTACACATCTTGTAAACTCACACCTGGGTTTAGCTCATGTGATTTTCCTCTGCTCTCCACACACACACACACATCAGGACGCACGCACGCGCACACACACACACACACACACACACATCAGGTCTCACACACACACACACACACCAGGACACACACACACACACACACCAGGTCTCACACACACACACACGCACACATCAGGTCTCGCACGCACGCACGCACGCACGCACGCACACACACACACACACACACACACACACACACCAGGACACACACACACACACACCAGGACACACACACACACCAGGACACACACACACACCAGGACACACACACACACACACACCAGGACACACACACACACACACACACACCAGGACACACACACACACACACACCAGGACACACACACACACACACACCAGGACACACACACACACACACACACCAGGACACACACACACACACACACCAGGACACACACACACACATCAGGTCACACACACACATCAGGTCACACACACACATCATGTCACACACACACACACACACACACGTTCTTATCATAGTCTACTCCTTGCTCGGGCAGGCTGCACTCCTTAGTTATCGCCGTCCTCACAATATCCTGCAATCCTTTTCATTGCTCTCCTTTCCCTGTGTGTTTTGGGAACCAGTCTCCTGTTATTGGTTTCAATCGTTTTTGCACTTCTGCTTGCCTAATTACAAGACACAAATACTCTGTTGCTGTGATATAAACCCATCTGATTAACTCTCTAAGCTCTAGTCTACTAATTAGTCACTCATTATTAGTTTAACTGAGGGTGTAACATTTTAGTCATATCTTACTCACACATTTCTTTATCAGAGCTCCACAATACCTTTGAGCTAATATTCTATAAGAGGAACAGGAACTCAAGCAGTAGAGCAGTTTAGGTGTCGGTACTCCTCTCCGGTGAGCTCCTGCCCAGGTCAAGCACTGACTATCACAATACTTGTGTTATTGTCCAAAAACATGACCCTTCCTGAAGCAATATGAGTTGATGATATTGTCCATAGATGCCCCTCCTTGGTTCTACCTCATCTAAGAGTTCACCTTTGACCTTTCAGCTGGCAATAAGGCTGTTGTGTCTTGATGAATAAACCTGTCACATTTGATATACTTTAGGACAGGGGTCGGCAACACAAGGCATGCGTGGCAGCCTTGGCAAGCCACCCAAAAAATGCATACATATATTATTTTCTGTGTGGCGTGCTAAGCCTTGGCTTGACGTTAATTATCTCACTTCTTTTCTCCAGTTTATTTGTGTTTTTAAACTGGAGAAAATAATTTAAATTGCATACATTGGTTTTGAAATTGCATTGCTGTTCACTGCAATGTTGTTGTTCCCAAAGTATGTCAATCCTGATTAGCCAATGGGCTTTCATGATTTTACAGGAGTTTCATAATATTTGTTCAGCGCAAGACGACCAGCCTCCGATCTCCCACCAAATTCAAAACCAAGGCAGCACTGAACATCAGCTAGCAAGCCTTTTGTTATAAGTTCAGGGCGCGAAATGTCATCAGCAAAGAAAAATAAGGCAGATGTCCTCTTGGACAAAGGAATATCGATTTGTTTTACTGAAGGACCGGTCTGTTTGAGCTCTCTGTTGTAAAACTGTTGTTGTTTGTCGGACATCAAGTGTATTGATGACGTTGCCATAAATACATATCTTTAATATGAGGTATCAAATATTTATCTTATAGGGAAAACAAATCATGGTATTCCTCAGCACTAGTAGAACATGACACATTAATGCTTCTCTCACAGCCATGACTAAGATCACTGTGGAGGGGAAAGCCATGACTAAGATCACTGGAGGGGAAAGCCATGACTAAGATCACAGTGGAGGGGAAAGCCATGACTAAGATCACTGGAGGGGAAAGCCATGACTAAGATCACTGTGGAGGGGAAAGCCATGACTAAGATCACTGTGGAGGGGAAAGCCATGACTAAGATCACTGTGGAGGGGAAAGCCATGACTAAGATCACTGTGGAGGGGAAAGCCATGACTAAGATCACTGTGGAGGGGAAAGCCATGACTAAGATCACTGTGGAGGGGAAAGCCATGACTAAGATCACCGTGGAGGGGAAAGCCATGACAGCTAGAAGTATTAGATGGTAGGCTTGTCAGGTGGGGTAAGTATTAGATGGGAGGCTTGTCAGGTGGGGTAAGTACTAGATGGAAGGCTTGACAGGTGGGGTAAGTACTAGATGGGAGGCTTGTCAGGTGGGGTAAGTACTAGATGGAAGGCTTGTCAGGTGGGGTAAGTACTAGATGGGAGGCTTGTCAGGTGGGGTAAGTACTAGATGGGAGGCTTGTCAGGTGGGGTAAGTATTAGATGGGAGGCTTGTCAGGTGGGGTAAGTACTAGGGAGGATGCTTGTCAGGTGGGGTAAGTACTAGATGGGAGGCTTGTCAGGTGGGGTAAGTATTAGATGGGAGGCTTGTCAGGTGGGGTAAGTACTAGGGAGGATGCTTGTCAGGTGGGGTAAGTACTAGATGGGAGGCTTGTCAGGTGGGGTAAGTACTAGATGGGAGGCTTGTCAGGTGGGGTAAGTATTAGATGGGAGGCTTGTCAGGTGGGGTAAGTACTGGATGGGATGCTTGTCAGGTGGGGTAAGTATTAGATGGGATGCTTGTCAGGTGGGGTAAGTACTAGATGGGAGGCTTGTCAGGTGGGGTAAGTACTAGATGGGAGGCTTGTCAGGTGGCGTAAGGTTTAAAAACAAAACAGGGTTGAAATAACTACAATCACAGCAAACCAAAAACCCGTCAGCCCACACAAATCAAAACCTGATTTTAATCTCATTCAAAGGTCTCTTCAGCGCTCCAATGGCATAACGACAGCCTTAAACGTTTAACTTCAGTCAGTTGGCTTGCCCGGGTTGAGACTTGAGAAAGTAGCAGCGCTTCAGTGTTAAGCGTGCGGCCCAAATGGCACCCCATGGGCCCTGGTCAATAGTAGTGCACTATAAAGGGAATAGGGCGAGGCAAGTTGTCATCAGGGGGCAATGGGTATGGATGGGGACAGACAAGAGAACAGGTTGAGGCATGTTTGCTGAGATTTAATGAAAAGTAGTCCCCTAGCAACTACTACACCCTCGGCAACAACGAACAACAAATGTCTCTTTCTGCCGGTGAACGTTGACTTTCACATAGATTTACCCCATATCATTATAGATCCAATTATAATACTATCATTATCAAAATCATCTGTGCAGGATAGAGGGAAGACTAGGTGAAAATAAAACAACAGAAACTACCATCGTTACCAATTTATAAGTGTTAATTTGATAGACATACTTTATTCAAATCAAAATAATAAAATAAAGTGAATATATCACTGCTAAGAGAATTTGATCCATTTGAAACCCTAGATAGAACACATCAGGAGATTATTATCAATGTAAATCCATCACAAATCAACAACAGGCACCTTGCTTGGTAGAGTCAAGACACTCTGACAGTTCATAAATAAAACCACTTCCAAATAAACAATGAAACATATATACAAATTTATTAATTCAGAGTTATGGTGTTTTGGATCAGGGAGTGGGTGTAGCTATAGGTTACATCCTAAACGACACCCTATTCCCTATATAGTGCACTACTTTTGACCGGAGCCCTATGGGCCATGGTTGAAAGTAGTGCACTACATAGGGAATAGACTGCTATTTGGGATGCAAGCCAGTCTAGCCGATAGCCGTCCTTCAGCTGAGATAGATTAAGACGACGGACTGGATAGGCTCCCTGCAGACTGGACACAACTTGTTCCTCTTCTTCAGTTTCTTGGCGCAGGTGTAACAGGCCATGAGGTGTCCGGTGCGTCCGTGTACGATGCAGCCGTTCTTGGGCCTGGTCTGACAGATGACGCAGGGCTCCAGGCAGCTGGCGGGGAGGTGAGCCTCCTGGCTGTTGAAGCGCTCCAGGTCTGGTGCCATCACTTCCTGGCTGAAGGGGGCGCTAGAGGACGAGCCTGAGCCTACACCACCGGAAGAAGAAGAAGAAGAGGTGGAGGGCTGGGAGGAGCAGGCCGAGTCTTGGGAATCGGGGCCAGAGACGGACACCAATTCCTGGGAGTCTTTGAGGAGGGGAAGGGGCGACCGGGCTCTCTTCCCGTCTGGGACATCCAGTCCTTCAGCCTCGGTCTCGTCTGTCTCTGTCGGGGCTGGGGAAGGCTTGGGGGGCAAAGGTTTGAGGTTGGGGGCCGTGGTGGTGGTGGTGGTGGTGGTGGTGATAGCAGAGTTGCTGTCAGACTCGGGAAACCAATCCTTTCTTAGCTTCCAGCAGCGGTTGCAGTTACGGGGGAGGGGAGGGTTCAACTCCTCACACTTCGAGCACTTCCAGTAGTCCTGAAACACAACAGACGACACCGCTAGATTAGACAGACGACACCGCTAGATTAGACAGACGACACCGCTAGATTAGACAGACGACACCGCTAGATTAGACAGACGACACCCGCTAGATTAGACAGACGACAGCGCTAGATTAGACGACACCGCTAGATTAGACGACACCGCTAGATTAGACGACAGGCCATACAACTAGATTAGGCAACAGGCCATACAACTAGATTAAACAACAGGCAATAGAGCTAGATTAGACAACACCACTAGATTAGACAACAGACACTAGCCAACCAGAACATTGGTAGCTGTGGTATCCTTGTGTTGGTGAGATTTTATTATTATTATTATGGGTAATATGAAACATACTGCTTCCGTGATTTCAGTGTCGTCATCGAACGAGTCCTCCTCCTCTGCTTCAAAGATGGTGACTTCATACACCTGTGAGAGAACGACAGACAGTGAGTCAACAGCTGCAGTTTGACCCCAGGACACTAGAGGGCGCTGTTTGAAATGACACACACACACCAGTGTTTCCTCGGGGGGTCCGGGAGCATGCCCCCCACCCCCCCAGTGATAGCACCACAGCTAAATGAATGCAGCGGATGCACACACACACAGTTGAAAAGACAGTGAGCTGAGACCTCGTCCTCTCCAGACACTGAAGCCTCTTCGGGATCGCTGTAGGCATCCGAGTCAATGGACTCCACCTCAAACTCCACGCTGAAGTTATCAGAGTCCAGATCCTGGCTCAGATCATCGTCACACACGTCACTGACCGATGAACCTACTTCCTGTTGTGAGAGAGAGAGAGAGAGAGAGACAGAGAGAGAGACAGAGAGAGACAGAGAGAGAGAGAGAGAGAGAGAGAGAGAGAGAGAGCGCTCAGTAACATGGGACTTACACAGCTAAAGTACTGAACGAACCCACGTCACACAGTAGATGTGAAACATTTCATCTGACCATTATGTGTAGGAATTAAATCATCTCATTCCTTCATCTGTATAATTTTGTAACCCAGCAGGTATTCTCTAGTTTAGGATCTCACCCTCCTTTAATTTAGTATTGATGAAACTACAGTCTTAGACAGGGTTAATAGTTGTACTGCAGTAGGCTACTCACAGAGATACACCAGGCTACTCACAGAGTTACACTAGGCTACTCACAGAGATACACCAGGCTACTCACAGAGATACACTAGGCTACTCACAGAGATACACTAGGCTACTCACAGAGTTACACCAGGCTACTCACAGTGTTACACCAGGCTACTCACAGAGTTACACCAGGCTACTCACAGTGTTACACCAGGCTACTCACAGAGATACACTAGGCTACTCACAGAGTTACACCAGGCTACTCACAGAGTTACACTAGGCTACTCACAGAGATACACTAGGCTACTCACAGAGTTACACTAGGCTACTCACAGAGATACACTAGGCTACTCACAGAGATACACTAGGCTACTCACAGAGATACACCAGGCTACTCACAGTGTTACACTAGGCTACTCACAGAGATACACTAGGCTACTCACAGAGATACACTAGGCTACTCACAGAGATACACTAGGCTACTCACAGAGATACACTAGGCTACTCACAGAGATACACTAGGCTACTCACAGAGATACACTAGGCTACTCACAGAGATACACTAGGCTACTCACAGAGTTACACCAGGCTACTCACAGTTACACCAGGCTACTCACAGAGTTACACCAGGCTACTCACAGAGATACACTAGGCTACTCACAGAGATACACCAGGCTACTCACAGAGATACACCAGGCTACTCACAGAGATACACCAGGCTACTCACAGAGATACACTAGGCTACTCACAGTGTTACTGTGGGAGTCTGAAGACTCAGTGCTCCTCCGGTCTCGTCTCAGGCCTCCTATCACACACCAGGACATGCTGTCATCAAAGGTTAGAGAAAAGCTGTCTGACCTATGCCTCTTCCTGGGCTCACAGCCGTCCTCCTCTTGTGTCGATGATGTGCCCGCTGGAATAGAACAGAGGAGATGTGAGCAGTGGTGTTAGCAGGGTTGACACATCAAATACTACTGTTAACAATTTCTTCAAATAAGCCATTTCTCCTCTGATGGCAATAGAGAAGAATGTTGTGCAACCAATCACTCAGTTGACATATTGAAACATACTGATATAGTCTTCAACAAAGCTATTTCTTCCTTGAGGACACTGAATATCTTATGTGATGTTCACAAGACATCAATGACTTTTTATAGCCGTACATGGGCATTGGCTTGAGGTACGACCAGTAGCTAAGAGCAATAAAAAAACATATTTAAAACGGTCCATTTCAATCCATCAGGCTAGGACTGCTGTGGATGTGGATTCCCCCCTGGTCTGTTAGGAACAGGGAACAGGCATGTCTTTGTTGTGTCTGTGTGTGGATGCTATGGGCCTGAAGAGACTCATTGTGAGGAGAAGTCATCTGAACACATTCTCCACAGCCTCCAGACCAGTGTGTTCCTCCTATCCCCACACAGAGATACCAGTCACCACCACGTCTGCCTGCCTGGCTACAGATGGCCACGTCACCCCTGCCAAGCAGGACAAGTCTGGACGGACACAGTGAAAGTGACAGTGGTTCTATGCTTTGATCAATCCATAACTCTGAAATATATAAAAGGAGTGTACATCTTCCCCAACAGCCTTTACAGGGTAGCACATGAAACCATCCTGTCTGACATGTCACCACGGAGCCATCCTGTCTGACATGACACCGCGAAGCCATCCTGTCTGACATGACACCGCGAAGCCATCCTGTCTGACATGACACCACGAAGCCATCCCGTCTGACATGACACCACGGAGCCATCCTGTCTGACATGACACCATGAAGCCATCCTTGTCTGACATGACACCACGAAGCCATCCTGTCGGACATGACACCACGAAGCCATCCTTGTCTGACATGACACCACGAAGCCATCCTTGTCTGACATGACACCACGAAGCCATCCTTGTCTGACATGACACCACGAAGCCATCCTTGTCTGACATGACACCACGGAGCCATCCTTGTCTGACATGACACCACGAAGCCATCCTTGTCTGACATGACACCGCGAAGCCATCCTGTCGGACATGACATCAGTCTGTTTCTCCAGGAGGAAGTTACAGCACAGATCCACGTGAGCAGGACTGGTGTAGTTAGTAGGTGTAGGCTTATGGAAACACTGTTGGAGTACTCCAACAACAACAACACATTAATCAGACAACACTGTTGGAGTACTCCAACAACAACACACATTAATCAGACAGAGACAGAGAGGTACTCACCAGGGTCACTCCTCCTCCTCCTGCGTTCTGAGGTAGATGATGATGAAGGACAGTCTGAGTCTGTTTCCTGTAACAGATTAAAACAGGAGGAACTGTTAAGAGAAATGAACCAGTGAACCAGAACACTGGTGGGAGTCTGTCTATAAAACGCACCCAGGCACAGCGACCACTTAAAAACGACATCAGCTCCGAGGGAGACCGTCTTGGAACATAAACATCACTCTTCAACAAACTAAGTTGTTTCAACTTGAGGTTGAGTGTGTGTGTGTGTGTGTGTGTGTGTGTGACCCAGGGCTAGGCAATTAGTTTGACACAGTCTGTTTGGAACTCTTTAAAATGGAGGGTGATGGAGCAGTGTTTCCCCTATATTCATTTAATAGCGGTGGCCCACCGCTGCTAAATTCTTGCCACCGCTGCTACATTTTATAGGTCGTTGGCTCAATGACGAAGTCTCCGGGAACAGCTAGCATGTCATCGCACCCAACGCCAGTAGTTTCACATTTCAAGTTTTAAATGTCACGTGCACAAGTACAGCGAAATGCCTTTCTTACAAGCTTCTAAACCCACCAATGCCGTAATCAATATCTCATGTAATAATTTTTAAAAGAAAAACAAGGTAGAACAAAAACACGAGAAAGTAAGCTAGCTATATACTGGGTCAGTCAGCTCCAGTACCATATTAACAATGTGCAGGGATACTGGAGTGATAGAGGTAGTGGCGCAGTGGTCTAAGGCACTGCATCGCAGTGCTAGCTGTGCCACTAGAGATCCTGGTTCGAATCCAGGCTCTGTCGTAGCCGGCCGCGACCGGGAGACCCATGGGGCGGCGCACAATTGGCCCAGCGTCGTCCAGGGTAGGGGAGGGGAATGGCCGGCAGGGGATGTAGCTCAGTTGGTAGAGCATGGCGTTTGCAACGCCAGGGTTGTGGGTTCGATAAAATAATGTATGTGCTAACTGTAAGTCGCTCTGGATAAGAGCGTCTGCTAAATGACTAAAATGTTTTTAAAAAATGTAAATATGTATAGGGGTAGGGCATACAATTAACTCCTACCACCCACCAAACGTGGGTATATTTAGGTTTCGGTGGGTCAGAATTTGCAGGGCTCTACAGTGAAGAGCATTACATTCACTAATAAAAAATTGTCAAAAGCCAAGTATGAGCACATGTGCGAGTCGGGGATTAGAAATATTCTGCAGTAGCTTGTTTTCAAAGTATTTCTGCTGTTTTGTTTCATAGCTGCTAATGGCACAACAAAAAATATATACTAATCCTATATCCCACCTCGTGCAGCAACACTGCCTGGCAGGGTGAAGGTTGTCGCAGTGTCTTGTGTTATATAGATGGATTTCAGAAATAACCTGGAAGAATCCATTGAAGGGTAAACTGTCTGGGAGGTGTTAGTATTTGTAGATGAAAGTGCCAAATTGGCGTACATTAACGTCGTAAATAGACAAGATATTGAGTTGGTACTCAGCAGACCTGAAATTTGCTCAGCGATGAAAAAAATTAAAGGGAACGTTGGGGCGGTATGCAAATTGGAGTGGGTCTAGGGAAGGGGTCTCAAACAGGGCAGATGAGTCGAAGTCAAACATTTAAAAGGTAAGTAACTACAGATCTGATGTTCAAAAGTTATTGTCGGTTGTAAGAAATTACAGCGGAAACAATTCATGGAGAAAAAAAAATTACGACAAAAAAAATCACAAAACAGCAAAGTTGGGTCGGAGCCTGTAAAATAGCAGCTATCCAGTACCCCGTTATAGCAACGCCCCCACTGGAGTGTTTCAACCAACCAAACACATGGATTTTCAAATCAAATCGTATTGGCCACATGCGCCGAATACAACAGGTGTAGACATTACAGTGAAATGCTTACTTACAGCCCTTAACCAACAATGCATTTATTTTGTTTAAATAAAACAAGTCAAATAAAACAACAACAAAAAAGTGTTGAGAGAAGAAAAGAGCAGAAGTAAAATAAAATAACAGTAGGGAGGCTATATATATAGGGGGGTACCGGTGCAGAGTCAATGTGCGGGGGCACCGGCTAGTCGAGGTAGTTGAGGTAATATGTACATGTGGGTAGAGTTAAAGTGAATAAATTACAAATAACGCGGGAAAACACACATAATAGTACAACTGGTTAGAGGGTTCCCTTCATTTAGTTTAGTGTGTCTACCATAGAAATAAAATGAATAGATCCTCTTTCTATGTTGTCTTCTTACCTTAGGCCCTCTATCCGGTTCACTCTGGCTCCTGGGTTCCGTGAACAGAGACTGGGATTCTTAAGGAAAAAGAAACATCCACATTTAAAAAATCTGAATAGACTACTTCTTCAGTGTCTTATCAACCCCAATACATAAGACAGCATTGAACTGCCTAGCGTACAAATGGCTTTTTCAAAAAGTGATGTATATTAACTAGTAACTACAGGACAATAACCGAAAAGGGGAAAAGTACCTTGATTTTGCACTGCTAGGAGATTTTGTGTGATCATAGCGAAGAGGACTCTGAAAGAGCAAAACACACAAGGCTAACATTAGCATACTGAAACAGTTTCCGTTTCAGCCATCTCAAATTTGTTTAGCAAAAAGAAGCCTGCTCATCAACTTCAGTAACTTCTTTTTGAAACATCAGTATACATCTGAGCCAACACATGCCACAGGTGACAGCATATTAAGTGGCTGTATTAGAGGGCCAGAGTCTGTATTAGAGGCTGTGTAGAGGGGATGTATTAGAAGCTGTGTAGAGGGGATGTATTAGAGGCTGTGTAGAGGGGATGTATTAGAGGCTGTGTAGAGGGGATGTATTAGAGCCTGTATTAGAGGGGATGTATTAGAGGCTGTGTAGAGGGGATGTATTAGAGAATGTGTAGAGGGGATGTATTAGAGGATGTGTAGAGGGGATGTATTAGAAGCTGTGTAGAGGGGATGTATTAGAGGCTGTGTAGAGGGGATGTATTAGAGGCTGTGTAGAGGGGATGTATTAGAGGATGTGTAGAGGGGATGTATTAGAGGCTGTGTAGAGGGGATGTATTAGAGGATGTATAGAGGAGATGTATTAGAGGCTGTGTAGAGGAGATGTATTAGAGGCTGTGTAGAGGGGATGTATTAGAGGATGTGTAGAGGGGATGTATTAGAGGCTGTGTAGAGGGGATGTATTAGAGGCTGTGTAGAGGGGATGTATTAGAGCCTGTGTAGAGGGGATGTATTAGAGGCTGTGTAGAGGGGATGTATTAGAGCCTGTGTAGAGGGGATGTATTAGAGCCTGTGTAGAGGGGATGTATTAGAGGCTGTGTAGAGGGGATGTATTAGAGGCTGTGTAGAGGGGATGTATTAGAGGCTGTGTAGAGGGGATGTATTAGAGCCTGTAACATTTACATTTTAGTCATTTAGCAGACGCTCTTATCCAGAGCGACTTACAGAGAGCCTGTCTTAGATTATGTGTGTTGGGGTGTGGGTAAACAGGGTGTGTGTGTGTTGGGGTGTGGGTAAACAGGGTGTGTGTGTGTGTTGGTGTGGGAGTAAACAGGGTGTGTGTGTTGTGGTGGGGGTAAACAGGGTGTGTGTGTGTGTTGGGGTGGGGGTAAACAGGGTGTGTGTGTTGTGGTGGGGGTAAACAGGGTGTGTGTGTTGGGGTGGGGGTAAACAGGGTGTGTGTGTTGGGGTGGGGGTAAACAGGGTGTGTGTGTTGGGGTGGGGGTAAACAGGGTGTGGGTAAACAGGGTGTGTGTGTGTTGGGGTGGGGGTAAACAGGGTGTGTGTGTGTTGGGGTGGGGGTAAACAGGGTGTGTGTGTGTTGGGGTGGGGGTAAACAGGGTGTGTGTGTGTTGGGGTGGGGGTAAACAGGGTGTGTGTGTTGGGGTGGGGGTAAACAGGGTGTGTGTGTGTTGGGGTGGGGGTAAACAGGGTGTGTGTGTGTGTTGGGGTGGGGGTAAACAGGGTGTGTGTGTGTTGGGGTGGGGGTAAACAGGGTGTGTGTGTGTTGGGGTGGGGGTAAACAGGGTGTGTGTTGTGGTGGGGGTAAACAGGGTGTGTGTGTGTGTTGGGGTGGGGGTAAACAGGGTGTGGGTAAACAGGGTGTGTGTGTTGGGGTGGGGGTAAACAGGGTGTGTGTGTGTTGGGGTGGGGGTAAACAGGGTGTGTGTGTTGGGGTGGGGGTAAACAGGGTGTGTGTGTTGGGGTGGGGGTAAACAGGGTGTGTGTGTTGGGGTGGGGGTAAACAGGGTGTGGGTAAACAGGGTGTGTGTGTGTGTGTTGGGGTGGGGGTAAACAGGGTGTGTGTGTTGGGGTGGGGGTAAACAGGGTGTGTGTGTTGGGGTGGGGGTAAACAGGGTGTGTGTGTTGGGGTGGGGGTAAACAGGGTGTGTGTGTGTTGGGGTGGGGGTAAACAGGGTGTGTGTGTTGGGGTGGGGGTAAACAGGGTGTGTGTGTGTTGGGGTGGGGGTAAACAGGGTGTGTGTGTTGGGGTGGGGGTAAACAGGGTGTGTGTGTGTTGGGGTGGGGGTAAACAGGGTGTGTGTGTGTTGGGGTGGGGGTAAACAGGGTGTGTGTGTGTTGGGGTGGGGGTAAACAGGGTGTGTGTGTTGGGGTGGGGGTAAACAGGGTGTGTGTGTGTTGGGGTGGGGGTAAACAGGGTGTGTGTGTGTTGGGGTGGGGGTAAACAGGGTGTGTGTGTTGGGGTGGGGGTAAACAGGGTGTGTGTGTGTTGGGGTTGGGGTAAACAGGGTGTGTGTGTGTTGGGGTGGGGGTAAACAGGGTGTGTGTGTGTTGGGGTGGGAGTAAACAGGGTGTGTGTGTGTTGGGGTGGGGGTAAACAGGGTGTGTGTGTGTTGGGGTGTGGGTAAACAGGGTGTGTGTGTGTGTTGGGGTGGGGGTAAACAGGGTGTGTGTGTGTTGGGGTGGGGGTAAACAGGGTGTGTGTGTTGGGGTGGGGGTAAACAGGGTGTGTGTGTGTGTTGGGGTGGGGGTAAACAGGGTGGGGGTAAACAGGGTGTGTGTGTGTGTGTTGGGGTGGGGGTAAACAGGGTGTGTGTGTGTTGGGGTGGGGGTAAACAGGGTGTGTGTGTTGGGGTGGGGGTAAACAGGGTGTGTGTGTTGGGGTGGGGGTAAACAGGGTGTGTGTGTGTTGGGGTGGGGGTAAACAGGGTGGGGGTAAACAGGGTGTGTGTGTGTGTGTGTTGGGGTGGGGGTAAACAGGGTGGGGGTAAACAGGGTGTGTGTGTGTGTTGGGGTGGGGGTAAACAGGGTGTGTGTGTGTTGGGGTGGGGGTAAACAGGGTGTGTGTGTGTTGGGGTGGGGGTAAACAGGGTGGGGGTAAACAGGGTGTGTGTGTGTGTGTTGGGGTGGGGGTAAACAGGGTGTGTGTGTGTTGGGGTGGGGGTAAACAGGGTGGGGGTAAACAGGGTGTGTGTGTGTTGGGGTGGGGGTAAACAGGGTGGGGGTAAACAGGGTGTGTGTGTGTGTGTTGGGGTGGGGGTAAACAGGGTGTGTGTGTGTGTTGGGGTGGGGGTAAACAGGGTGTGTGTGTTGGGGTGGGGGTAAACAGGGTGTGTGTGTTGGGGTGGGGGTAAACAGGGTGTGTGTGTTGGGGTGGGGGTAAACAGGGTGTGTGTGTGTTGGGGTGGGGGTAAACAGGGTGGGGGTAAACAGGGTGTGTGTGTGTGTTGGGGTGGGGGTAAACAGGGTGTGTGTGTGTTGGGGTGGGGGTAAACAGGGTGTGTGTGTTGGGGTGGGGGTAAACAGGGTGTGTGTGTGTTGGGGTGGGGGTAAACAGGGTGGGGGTAAACAGGGTGTGTGTGTGTTGGGGTGGGGGTAAACAGGGTGTGTGTGTGTTGGGGTGGGGGTAAACAGGGTGTGTGTGTGTGTTGGGGTGGGGGTAAACAGGGTGTGTGTGTGTGTGTGTTGGGGTGGGGGTAAACAGGGTGTGTGTGTTGGGGTGGGGGTAAACAGGGTGTGTGTGTGTGTTGGGGTGGGGGTAAACAGGGTGTGTGTGTGTGTTGGGGTGGGGGTAAACAGGGTGTGTGTGTGTTGGGGTGGGGGTAAACAGGGTGTGTGTGTTGGGGTGGGGGTAAACAGGGTGTGTGTGTGTTGGGGTGGGGGTAAACAGGGTGTGTGTGTGTTGGGGTGGGGGTAAACAGGGTGTGTGTGTTGGGGTGGGGGTAAACAGGGTGTGTGTGTGTTGGGGTGGGGGTAAACAGGGTGGGGGTAAACAGGGTGTGTGTGTGTTGGGGTGGGGGTAAACAGGGTGTGTGTGTGTTGGGGTGGGGGTAAACAGGGTGTGTGTGTGTTGGGGTGGGGGTAAACAGGGTGGGGGTAAACAGGGTGTGTGTGTGTTGGGGTGGGGGTAAACAGGGTGGGGGTAAACAGGGTGTGTGTGTGTGTGTTGGGGTGGAGGTTTATCGTCCGCCCCAAGCTGTGTGTGTTATTGTGAGAGTGTCTGTGAGTGTGTGTAATTGTGAGAGTGTCTGTGTGTGTTATTGTGAGAGTGTCTGTGTGTGTGTTATTGTGAGAGTGTCTGTGTGTGTTATTGTGAGAGTGTCTGTGTGTGTGTTATTGTGAGAGTGTCTGTGTGTGTTATTGTGAGAGTGTCTGTGTGTGTGTGTGTTATTGTGAGAGTGTCTGTGTGTGTGTGTGTTATTGTGAGAGTGTCTGTGTGTGTGTGTGTTATTGTGAGAGTGTCTGTGTGTGTGTGTGTTATTGTGAGAGTGTCTGTGTGTGTGTGTGTTATTGTGAGAGTGTCTGTGTGTGTGTGTGTTATTGTGAGAGTGTCTGTGTGTGTGTTATTGTGAGAGTGTCTGTGTGTGGCTCTTTGATGGAGAAGCTGTCCACTCCCTGCAGCGTGTCCCCTCACCGTGGCTCTTTAACAGAGAAGCTGTCCACTCCCAGTACAGCCCCCAGTGGGTCGTCAGCACAGTGCACTAGGTGTTGCTGCTTCATGTCATAAAGCTGCTTCTTCATGATGTACTGCCCCAGGTAGAATATCACCTGACAATAGACAGCACAGGGGTCAGAGGTCAACACCACAGCATAACACACAAGAGGAGAGAGAGTAACAGGGCACAGGCAGGGGTCAAGAGGAGAGAGAGTAACAGGGCACAGGCAGGGGTCAAGAGGAGAGAGAGTAACAGGGTACAGGCAGGGGTCAAGAGGAGAGAGAGAGTAACAGGGCACAGGCAGGGGTCAAGAGGAGAGAGAGTAACAGGGTACAGGCAGGGGTCAAGAGGAGAGAGAGAGTAACAGGGTACAGGCAGGAGTCAAGAGGAGAGAGAGCGTAACAGGGTACAGGCAGGAGTCAAGAGGAGAGAGAGTAACAGGGTACAGGCAGGGTTCAAGAGGAGAGAGAGTAACAGGGTACAGGCAGGGTTCAAGAGGAGAGAGAGTAACAGGGTACAGGCAGGGGTCAAGAGGAGAGAGAGAGTAACAGGGTACAGGCAGGGGTCAAGAGGAGAGAGCGTAACAGGGGGTACAGGCAGGGGTCAAGAGGAGAGAGAGAGTAACAGGGTACAGGCAGGAGTCAAGAGGAGAGAGAGTAACAGGGTACAGGCAGGGGTCAAGAGGAGAGAGAGAGAGTAACAGGGTACAGGCAGGGGTCAAGAGGAGAGAGAGAGAAACAGGGGGTACAGGCAGGGGTCAAGAGGAGAGAGAGAGAACAGGGGGTACAGGCAGGGGTCAAGAGGAGAGAGAGAGAACAGGGGGTACAGGCAGGGGTCAAGAGGAGAGAGAGTAACAGGGTACAGGCAGGGGTCAAGAGGAGAGAGAGAGAGTAACAGGGTACAGGCAGGGGTCAAGAGGAGAGAGAGAGAGTAACAGGGTACAGGCAGGGGTCAAGAGGAGAGAGAGAGAGTAACAGGGTACAGGCAGGGGTCAAGAGGAGAGAGAGAGAAACAGGGGGTACAGGCAGGGGTCAAGAGGAGAGAGAAACAGGGGGTACAGGCAGGGGTCTTGAGGAGAGAGAGTAACAGGGTACAGGCAGGGTTCAAGAGGAGAGAGAGAGAGTAACAGGGTACAGGCAGGGGTCAAGAGGAGAGAGAGAGAGTAACAGGGTACAGGCAGGGGTCAAGAGGAGAGAGAGAGAGTAACAGGGTACAGGCAGGGGTCAAGAGGAGAGAGAGAGAGTAACAGGGTACAGGCAGGGGTCAAGAGGAGAGAGAGAGAGTAACAGGGTACAGGCAGGGGTCAAGAGGAGAGAGAGTAACAGGGTACAGGCAGGGGTCAAGAGGAGAGAGAGTAACAGGGTACAGGCAGGGGTCAAGAGGAGAGAGAGTAACAGGGTACAGGCAGGGGTCAAGAGGAGAGAGAGAGAAACAGGGGGTACAGGCAGGGGTCAAGAGGAGAGAGAAACAGGGGGTACAGGCAGGGGTCTTGAGGAGAGAGAAACAGGGGGTACAGGCAGGGGTCTTGAGGAGAGAGAAACAGGGGGTACAGGCAGGGGTCTTGAGGAGAGAGAAACAGGGGGTACAGGCAGGGGTCAAGAGGAGAGAGAAACAGGGGGTACAGGCAGGGTTCAAGAGGAGAGAGAGAGAAACAGGGGGTACAGGCAGGGGTCTTGAGGAGAGAGAAACAGGGGGTACAGGCAGGGGTCAAGAGGAGAGAGAAACAGGGGGTACAGGCAGGGTTCAAGAGGAGAGAGAGAGAAACAGGGGGTACAGGCAGGGTTCAAGAGGAGAGAGAGAGAAACAGGGGGTACAGGCAGGGTTCAAGAGGAGAGAGAGAGAAACAGGGGGTACAGGCGGGGTTCAAGAGGAGAGAGAGAGAAACAGGGGGTACAGGCAGGGTTCAAGAGGAGAGAGAGAGAAACAGGGGGTACAGGCAGGGTTCAAGAGGAGAGAGAGAGAAACAGGGGGTACAGGCAGGGGTCAAGAGGAGAGAGAGAGAAACATGGGGTACAGGCAGGGGTCAAGAGGAGAGAGAGAGAAACAGGGGGTACAGGCAGGGGTCAAGAGGAGAGCGAGAGAAACAGGGGGTACAGGCAGGGGTCAAGAGGAGAGAGAGAGAAACATGGGGTACAGGCAGGGGTCAAGAGGAGAGAGAGAGAAACATGGGGTACAGGCAGGGGTCAAGAGGAGAGAGAGAGAAACAGGGGGTACAGGCAGGGGTCAAGAGGAGAGAGAGAGAAACAGGGGGTACAGGCAGGGGTCAAGAGGAGAGAGAGAGAAACAGGGGGTACAGGCAGGGGTCAAGCGGAGAGAGAGAGAAACAGGGGGTACAGGCAGGGGTCAAGAGGAGAGAGAGAGAACAGGGGGTACAGGCAGGGGTCAAGAGGAGAGAGAGAGAAACATGGGGTACAGGCAGGGGTCAAGAGGAGAGAGAGAGAACAGGGGGTACAGGCAGGGGTCAAGAGGAGAGAGAGAGAAACATGGGGTACAGGCAGGGGTCAAGAGGAGAGAGAGAGAACAGGGGGTACAGGCAGGGGTCAAGAGGAGAGAGAGTAACAGGGGGTGCTGCCAGAGGTCAAGAGTAGAAGTCTGGGAATGTCTCAGGATAAGACCGCACCATCAATAGTTCTGCCTCAGTCTAGTTGATACCCTCCCTCCATATACTGATCCACAGTTCTGTCTCAGTCCAGTTGATACCCTCTCTCCATATACTCATCCAGACAGTTCTGTCTCAGTCCAGTCGAGACCCTCTCTCCATATACTGATCCAGACAGTTCTGTCTCAGTCTAGTCGATACCCTCCCTCCATATACTTATCCAGACAGTTCTGTCTCAGTCTAGTCGATACCCTCCCTCCATATACTGATCCAGAAAGTTCTGTCTCAGTCTAGTCGATACCCTCTCTCCATATACTGATCCAGACAGTTCTGTCTCAGTCTAGTCGATACCCTCTCTCCCTATACTGATCCAGACAGTTCTGTCTCAGTCTAGTCGATACCCTCTCTCCCTATACTGATCCAGACAGTTCTGTCTCAGTCTAGTCGATACCCTCCCTCCATATACTGATCCAGACAGTTCTGTCTCAGTCTAGTCGATACCCTCTCTCCATATACTGATCCAGACAGTTCTGTCTCAGTATAGTTGATACCCTATCTCCATATACTGATCCAGACAGTTCTGTCTCAGTCTAGTCGATACCCTCTCTCCATATACTGATCCAGACAGTTCTGTCTCAGTCTAGTCGATACCCTCTCTCCATATACTGATCCAGACAGTTCTGTCTCAGTCTAGTTGATACCCTCCCTCCATATACTGATCCAGACAGTTCTGTCTCAGTCTAGTCGATACCCTCCCTCCATATACTGATCCAGACAGTTCTGTCTCAGTATAGTTGATACCCTATCTCCATATACTGATCCAGACAGTTCTGTCTCAGTCTAGTCGATACCCTATCTCCATATACTGATCCAGACAGTTCTGTCTCAGTCTAGTCGATACCCTATCTCCATATACTGATCCAGACAGTTCTGTCTCAGTCTAGTCGATACCCTCCCTCCATATACTGATCCAGACAGTTCTGTCTCAGTCTAGTTGATACCCTCTCTCCATATACTGATCCAGGCAGTTCTGTCTCAGTATAGTTGATACCCTCCATATACTGATCCAGACAGTTCTGTCTCAGTCTAGTCGATACCCTCCCTCCATATACTGATCCAGACAGTTCTGTCCCAGTCTAGTTGATACCCTCCATATACTGATCCAGGCAGTTCTGTCTGTCTAGTCGATACCCTCTCTCCATATACTGATCCAGACAGTTCTGTCTCAGTCTAGTCGATACCCTCCCTCCATATACTGATCCAGACAGTTCTGTCTCAGTCTAGTCGTTACTCTCCATATACTGATCCAGACAGTTCTGTCTCAGTCTAGTTGATACCCTCCCTATACTGATCCAGACAGTTCTGTCTCAGTCTAGTTGATATACCTCATCCCATACTGATCCAGCCAACAGAATAAGAGTATTCTGGGTCCCATTTTAGACAGGCAACTGATAAGACACATGATCACTGTACTGAGTAGAAATGTATGACTCCATCCCATATCCTTCTCTAACTGACAGGAGGCTATTGTGATTGATCACTGCCATGAAGGCATCAGTTCCTTATCATAAAAGCAGATTACACAGACTGTAAACATATTCTCCAGCAATCAATGTGGACCAGTTAAACACTCAACACTCTATAAACTAAAGCATCAATGCAGCCTCTCAGTCTGAGATAACTGTCTCCCTGATGAACAACAGAGAGGAATGAGTCCCAGACTAGTTTGACATTCCAGAGGTCCATTTGAACCCCAGTGAGTCAGAGTGGAATTCAAGAGGTGACTGAATGTTCTAACATTCTAACTAAGATAAACACCAATCTCTCTCTATGACTCAGACTTCCTCACAGACAGATAGACCCCCCTGACAATTCTCCCCAAAGCTGAGTGACATGTCTTCAAAACCAAGGGGACCTGCTAGCCAATCATAGCTCGCCATTTATGTTATTTTAAAAAAAAACAAGTAAATGACAGTGCATTTGTATTCTAGTTTAGCAGATGCTCTTATCCAGAGTGACAATCAGTTCATTCAACTAAAGTAGGTAAAACAGTATATCAACAGGAAAACAGAACCAAAACAAAAGCCTTTATATTTTTTGAGAGCATCTACTGTATGTAGTACTTAGTTGAAAGCGACAACCAATAGTGAAACTAGTGTAAATCTAACTATGTGGAGAAGAATCCAGAGCCAACACCTACACAACTTATATACCAGTAGTTTGGCTGCTAACAACACATGAAGAGTAACTTTTCCTTCCTTAGAAATGAACTAATATCCACTATTCTAGGAGTAAACTCTAAGATATACTGCAATTGGAAATTCAAAACATCAAATATTTAAATGTAAAAACTTAATTAAAATATGAGACTAGAAAATATTATGGAAACTGAAAAGTCTGGGATATAATGTCCATTGAGGGTCTTAAAGGTTTTCATCTGTCTGCTTCACACAACAATAACTTGATTAACTAAAGTTAAGCCAAAGACTTGTGGTTCTATATCACCAGGATACAGGCAACAAAGACAGCCAGCTGTCAAGTCAGTTCATACCTCTTTCATGGTGAAAACGTCTTTGTCTGCACCTGCCTGCTGTAATAAGATGTGCAGTTTCTCTTTTGGTCGTACCTGGGAAAAAATTGCACATAAAACAAAAACGTTATTTTAGATTCAATGTAATTGTAAACAAATATGATGTAAACTGTGTGATAGAGAGAGAGATTTAAGTTAATACTTACAAGTTTCTCATTGTCCAACGTATTTATTTGGGAACCAGTTCTATGCCATTCTGACATTCTCTCACAATTCTCTGCCATTCTGTCTTTCACCTGTTGAAGAGTAGAGCAAACAATACATTTAAAATGTCAAAGTTAACATGCAATGCCTTATAAAAGTATACAATTACATACACGTCAAGACAAGCTTTGGAAGACAGAAACAAGCTTACCTATCTAAATAAATAGAAGTACTAAAGAGTAGACGTCGCTTATATACACACACACACATCTATAATACAACCTTCATATTCTGTACATAAAGTGCTTCAGCTCGGATGCTAGCAGTAGGAACCACTTCCCCGTCTCCCCGGGATTTAAATAGGCTCGGAAAGACATGTCAGGGCTAGCATTGCTCCGCCTGTTGACGCGGGTGTAGGGCTGAAGCCAGATTACTACCCTCCCTTGACATGTCGAAGCATGACGAGCACACCGCTTTGACTCAGCCCACCTAGCGGTCACCCTGCGTCTGTGCACCCCCCTCCACCCTTAGTGCCGAGTTGGATATGCCCGGGCATGTCCCAGTTTACTACAGCTCCGCATTATGTAATAATCAGCTGTTTGACTGACGTGGGCAGGTTTGGAGGAAGGGTGTCTCGACTGACTCCCTTAGCTATTGCTTTTCCAAACAAAGAAAGAGCCATACAAGTTGACAGGTGAAATATTGGGCATGAAAGCTGGTTGTCACTGGATAATACCACCGTGGATATGCAATTACAAAGTACGGGATTAAAGCCAAAGTAACGATTTGTCACTAACATTAAGATGGGTTTGACATCTGGACTCATAGCGTCAGTCTTTTTACTGATTGATAACAATTGTTATCCGATCTAACAATTGGTCATGACGTGTTTAGTTTTTCTGCTGCAGATATCCATCAATTTTACTTCATTGTATGAAAGAAACTGACCTGCGAACGTTACATACACTTCAATCCTCATCCTTTTATTGCGACCTAACCAAATGGGATAGCTTCCTTTCAATCTGTCAAACACCTTGGAAAGACCCACGACCAGGTTGTGGGGCTCTGGACGCCAGGAGAGTAGACCAGTGTGCAATATTGACATGTTAATATAGCTGATAGCAACGTTACAGCCAAATGTATTTAAAATAGCCAGCTAGCTAGCTTCAATGTGTGGTATTTACAATAACTTTGTTAGCTAGCTAACCACTAACGTTACGCTGCACCGCCAAAATAAAAACTGTTGAACGAGCAACTAGTCCGGAGGTTGACTTGAAAAGTTGGTATTGCTGAACAGGCAGCGCTTTTTGCTATATCTTCATGTGCATTTTGTTAGGTAACTACGACACCACAGAAAAAAAATACGACGACACTCTTGCTAGGTTAACATCGCATTGCATGTTTAGCCGTTGAACTCCTAGCTACCACAACTTCGCTACTATGTGTTGACGTCTAGCTAGCTATCCAACGTTAACTGCTTACTAATAGTTTCCACTTTAGCCATCAGGAAAACACGAGGATGAGAGGCCTTGTAGCATGTGGCTAATGCTATTCAAACATTAGCTATATAAAATGAAGTTGTTGTAGAAATTACGTCAAAATATTAACATAACGCAAAGTGAAACGATTTTTACACAACAGCTTGCATTTAACTTTCATAGCAATAGTTATATAGATTTAGAGCACATTATTGGCTTCACTTACGTTACTTTCACAATCCAATAACTTGTTTCTAACGTTAGCGAGGCAAACGAACGTTAATTTTGTCGCCCTAGTGACGGCTCCAAAGAACTGCACGTTTACTGAAGATGAATCAGGTTGACTAATCAATCAAACGTATTTTTTTTTTTAAACCCATCTGTTTTCACTTTTTACAAGAAAAAATAAGACTACCTGCGTGTGGGGAATGTTCATAGTTTTATAGTGGAAAGAAACATGGGAACTATCTATGAGCTCAGCCAATACTTGATTGGGTTGATTTATGCATTTGCCTAATCATTGATACAATCATCAGAGGGGAAAGGGCATTGGTCTTCATTCAAATCACAGTCAGTGTGAAGAAGAAATCAATCACATCGAATTGATATAATAGACGGGTTTCTGCATGTGTAACTTTATAAGTGTATTCATCATCATTATTCCCCCGAGAGAGGAATATATCAGCGTTTTTCTGTATCTTTACTCCAATATGGGTCAATCCCTTGACACGTCACTTGATCCATTGAGACAGAGCGACATTGTGACTCTTCACATGGCTGCTCGCGGACTGTGAAATCATTGCCTCTGTCTGCCAGAGATAAGAGTGTGTTGTTTGTATTACATTCAGTTATTCTGTCTGCCAGCTCTGCTCTAGGGCCATGTATCAAGCGTAGGAGTGCTGATCCAGGATCTGTTTTGCCTTTTAGATCACAATGAATAAGATAACATGACCCCTGGTCTGGTCAGATGCTTAGACATGTCCTGGCTGTTTACACTTCATCATCATTACCATGATCACAGAGTGCCATGACGCTAGTCCTTTGGTAATAATAATAATATGCCATTTAGCAGATGCTTTTATCCAAAGCGACTTACAGTCATGCGTGCATACATTCTTTGTGTATGGGTGGTCCCGGGGATCGAACCCACTACCTTGGCGTTACAAGCGCCGTGCTCTACCAGCTGAGCTACAGAGGACCAACCTAATTTGAGTAATTTGAGTGAACTTGGTTAGAGGAGAGAGAACAAACTGGTGTCGGTGAATCTACAACAGAAGATACTTGGAAATAATGGTCATTGAGACAGAGAAGTGTCACAACTTTTCTTGGTTAATGAAAGTCAAACTACAACTTGAAAAAAGGAAAGGCCTACTGGTCAGAAATGGCTAAGTATGTACCAACCAGCTCCTTGATTTGGATTACTTAAATAATTCATAAAATGTGTTTATTGATGGACAAAATGGAAAGTGGAAGATTCATTATAAATGGTCTGTTTTGTTGATAACTGTGTGTGCATCAAAATACATAAAAACCTCTATTTGTCGTTGAACCAGCAGAAAGTGTTTGGTCTTCTCTGGTATTGTTGGCATATTTCTCAGTCTGCTCCCCCTCTCTTCCTCTTTCCTAGAAGGGGTAAAATAATGAGTCAGATGTTATTTTAGAACATGTTCTTTCACAGCCTCAACATGTTAGGGCATGTTAGGTCCCCTGTAGCTCAGTTGGTAGAGCATGGCGCTTGCATCGCCAGGGTTGTGGGTTCGATTCCCACGGGGGGCCAGTATGAAAAAAAAAAATGCACTCACTAACTGTAAGTCGCTCTGGATAAGAGCGTCTGCTAAAATGTAAATTAAGCCCTATAACCTCCAATAAGTGTTATTAATCCTTTATAAACTTCTAATTAGTACAACTAGAATGACAAAGGCCATTAACACACGTTTGGATTTAGCCTTAAATGTCTTAAAGCCTTAAGTCATTAACGTTTACGATTAAGTCAAGTTATCCACTTGCTTCAACGAATGGGATGATTATAGAATTTGTAAAGTAATTTGATAAAAGTAATTGACATTGTGATTAGATTTACTTACACTATTTATTTGTCTGGGTTTGATGCGTCTCCGGCGGACTGGAAATAATCCTATAATACTAAATCTGTAGTCTCATCAGTCTCTCGGCAAGCCTCTCACCGACTTCATTGACTTTGCAAATGAGCAGGATCGGGTAATGTCGAAGAGTTAAAAATAGCCAGTGAAAACCAAATTACATCCTATTCCCTTTATCTAGTGGACTACTTCCCACGGGGCTCTTGTCAAAGCTAGTGCACTCTATAGGGAGTAGAGTGGCATTTGGGAGAAAGCCCCTGGGACTGAAGTTCTGTTGCCACCACAGACATGCCCTTGTTATTTGGCGGCTCATGTGTTTTTGTTGGCCTCTGGTGGTTGGGTGTGTACACACTACACTGAGAGGCACAACGGCGGGCCTGTGAACCTAGAGAGGCTGAGCGGACAAGCAGAACACTGAGGCCACTCTCCTGAGACCAGGGAACTTACCTGTACCTTGTAGCACAGTCCCCACCTAGATGTTCTCGTCCACACCAACTCCCATTGCAGGTTCGTATTCACTAGACGCCAAAAACATAAGAAAACGGACTGAAACAGGGAGGGAATACCTGAACTTGTCCAATAAGAAACGCTTGTTTTTTGTTTTTCGATGCAAAAAGTTTTGCTACAGTGTGCCCTAACGAATACGACCCAACTCTTATTCCAGCCCTGTATGACATCATGTTGGCTAACTTGTAAAGGGCGAGGTGTATGTACTCCTGTTTCTCAGGGCTGTCAGAGCAGCAATCAAAATGTTCAAAAATAATGTGATTTAGTCCTTTTTTTCCCCATGAAACAATCTCTGTAGACTAATTTCAATGGGTCTCTCAATGCTGTATGGCAGGTTCAGGTAACACCATTTCCCCAAGCTTCCTAAATTAGACAACAACAACAAAAAACTATCAATAAAATACAATTTATTGAAGATCACTGTATGAAAAAAAATCATTAAATAATGCAAAAAGTATCTTCAGCATTTGGACATTGTTAAGAGCAAGTTGTCCTCTCTTTGATCGTAACCGGCAAAAATACTGAAATATCAGACAACATCTTGAGTAATGCAAAAAATTAAATACTAGGCTTGCTGAGCGCCCACATCTTCCGATACAGTATAAATTCCACTTCTTTAGCATTGTATCTTCATCATCATCATCATCATCATCATCATCATCTTACAAAGCATGATCATTAGTGTCCCATACCAGAACTCTCTCTTTATCTCACTGTTTGGCCAGTTCCCCTTTCAGTCAACAAATCACATTCAACTATAGAATTCTAGTTCTATGATTCCAACCTGGCCCTCCCGCCACAGTCCTAGGGAACCAGTGAGTTGTCGAGCAACCAATGAGAGCAGCAGCCTCTATGATTGGCACTACGGTGGGCCTATCATGGCCTCTGGACCAGCCTGCTCTTGCCCTCGTCCTGCTCTGCCAGCTTGAAGTGGGTGTAGGAGAGGATGCCAGTGAGGGTACAGAGGATGCCCAGGCCCTGGTTTAGAGACAGGGGGTCCTGGAAGAGAACATAACCCCCCAACAGGGTGATGCAGAACTTGAAGTGGCCAAACATATTGTAGCTGTAGGAGTTCACGGTTAAGGACAAATAGAAAAAGAAGGAGCACACAGTGAATTTTCAATTGATCACAAACTGTAATATTAACCCCAGAGCTATACTAGTCGTCATCGTGATTCCTCACATCATATCTCCTCACCTCCTTATCAACCCGAGGGGAGGATACCCTCCCCTCTGACCTTATTCTCCAATGAGTTTTGAGAAGGAGACAAAGGAGAGAGGATGTGAGGAATCGAGGACAGATGAATTGACATTCCCTGTGGTTGACCCTTGACCTCCAGCCAGGACAAAAGGATACGTGACAGCAGAGGTGTTCCCTATGATCCAGTAGATGGACAGGTTGACTAGGAAGGCTATGAGGCCAGATAGCATCACCATGGCCTGGAGGAGAGATACAACAACATATTTATTAGTGCAAAACTTAGCAAAATGTTTTTCAATGGAAATCCAAAACTAGAGATACAACAACATGTTAGCATCACCATGGCCTGAAGGTAGAGATACAACATGTTAGCATCACCATGGCCTGAAGGTAACAGCACAGTAGCATGTTAGCATCACCATGGCCTGAAGGTAACAGCACTGTAGCACGTTAGCATCACCATGGCCTGAAGGTAACAGCACAATAGCATGTTAGCATCACCATGGCCTGACGGTAACAGCACAGTAGCATGTTAGCATCACCATGGCCTGAAGGTAACAGCACTGTAGCATGTTAGCATCACCATGGCCTGAAGGTAACAGCACTGTAGCATGTTAGCATCACCATGGCCTGAAGGTAACAGCACTGTAGCATGTTAGCATCACCATGGCCTGAAGGTAACAGCACTGTAGCATGTTAGCATCACCATGGCCTGAAGGTAACAGCACTGTAGCATGTTAGCAGCATCAGTATTGTCCCCTTGTTTGTTGTTACTAGTCTCTCCCCAGTGGAGTCTTGTAGACCTTAGGGGTCAGAACAATGGCGTTGAAGTGAGCTCCTTTGACCGGGTGGCAGGTTTGGTTGCTGGGCAGACTACTGGCCCCACACAGCTGAACATGCTTTGACATGTTTGTAGAGGACTATTGCTTGTGTGCCTTCAGTGACTCATCTTATATGAGTCATCCATCACAGGAAGTAGTCACTCACTCATTCTGAAGACAATCTGAAAGTATGGAACACCTCTATCTCCACAAGCATTAACAAAATAGACCATTTGAATATTTAGGCTAAGCCAGGAATTACATGCAAAAGAGCTGATCGTTTCTTTGGCCCATCTGCTTAGGCCTGGTCTCAAAGTCTCTTACCCCTTACCCCAGTCACGCAGTCTCTTACCCCTTACCCCAGTCTCTTACCCCTTACCCCAGTCTCTTACCCCTTACCCCAGTCACGCAGTGCGAGGTAGGTAGTGTGCTTACAACTGCACTCATACAGAACCATCCCTAAACCAACCACAATGCAACCAAGGCCATGGCATTCATCGAGTTCTGCTGAGTTCTTCCAAGTATGTTTCCCTGTGTGTCTCAGAGAGAGAGAGAGAGAGAGGAAACTGTAGAGTCAATACTGAGATCTGATTAGGTGTACTATCCATTAGCTAACTGATTGGTGGTCTCTCTTCCCCTCCCTCGCTGTTCTCTCGCTCTTTCTCTGTCTCTTACCAGTGCTGGGAAGGACCAGGGTCCGAAGATGCCTCCTTCCCCAGAGAGAGGTTCGAAGAAGGGCACGAGGGAGAGGAGGAAGGCAGAGGACATGGGGGCCTGGTAGTAGAGTAGCTGCATAGAGTTTACCTGGAGCTCATGCTGTTTCACACCTACCCACTGGGAGAGAGGGAGGAGGTGGGGGGAGAGAGGGGAGGAGGTGGTGGGAGAGAGGGAGGGAGGTGGTGGGAGAGAGGGAGGTGGTGGGAGAGAGCGACGGGAGAGAGGTGGGGGGAGAGAGGGGAGGAGGTGGGGGGAGAGAGGGGAGGAGGTGGTGGGAGAGAGGGAGGGAGAGAGGGAGGGACGGGAGAGAGAGGGAGGTGGGGGGGAGAGAGGGACGGGAGAGAGGTGGGGGGAGAGAGGGGAGGAGGTGGGGGAGAGAGGGAGAGAGGTGGGGGGAGAGAGGGGAGGAGGTGGGGGGAGAGAGGGGAGGAGGTGGGGGGAGAGAGGGAGAGAGGTAGGGGGAGAGAGGGGAGGAGGTGGTGGGAGAGAGGGAGGTGGTGGGAGAGAGCGACGGGAGAGAGGTGGGGGGAGAGAGGGGAGGAGGTGGGGGGCGAGAGGGAGAGAGGTGGGGCGAGAGGGGAGGAGGTGGTGGGAGAGAGGGAGAGAGGTGGGGGGAGAGAGGGGAGGAGGTGGGGGGAGAGAGGGGAGGAGGTGGGGGGCGAGAGGGAGAGAGGTGGGGCGAGAGGGGAGGAGGTGGTGGGAGAGAGGGAGGGAGGTGGTGGGAGAGAGGGAGGGAGGTGGGGGGTGAGAGGGAGGGAGATGGGGGAGAGGGACGGGGGAGATGGGGGGGAGAGGGACGGGGGAGAGGGAGGGATGGGAGAGAGGGAGGGAGGGAGAGGAGAGAGGGCGGGAGGGGAGGGAGGGAGGGGAGAGAGGGCGGGAGGGGAGGGAGGGAGGGGAGAGAGGGCGGGAGGGGAGGGAGGGAGGGGAGAGAGGGCGGGAGGGGAGGGAGGGAGGGGAGAGAGGGCGGGAGGGGAGAGAGGGCGGGAGGGGAGAGAGGGCGGGAGGGGAGAGAGGTGGGGGGAAAGAGGAAGGGAGAGAGGTGGGGGGAAAGAGGGAGGGAGGTGGTGTGAGAGATGGATGGGAGAGAGGTGGGGGGAGAGAGGGAACGGGAGAGAGGGGAGGGAGGGAGGGAGGGGAGGGAGGGAGGGGAGGGATGGGAGAGAGGTGGGGGGAGGGACGGGACGGGAGAGAGGTGGGGGGAGGGACGGGACGGGAGAGAGGTGGGGGGAGGGACGGGACGGGAGAGAGGTGGGGGGAGGGACGGGACGGGAGAGAGGTGGGGGGAGGGACGGGACGGGAGAGAGGTGGGGGGAGGGACGGGACGGGAGGGAGGGGAGGGAGGGATGGGAGAGAGGTGGGGGGAGGGACGGGAGAGAGGGGAGGGAGGGAGGGATGGGAGAGAGGTGGGGGGAGGGACGGGAGAGAGGTGGGGGGAGGGACGGGACGGGAGGGAGGGGAGGGAGGGATGGGAGAGAGGTGGGGGGAGGGACGGGACGGGAGAGAGGGGAGGGAGGGAGGGATGGGAGAGAGGTGGGGGGAGGGACGGGAGAGAGGTGGGGGGAGGGACGGGACGGGACGGGAGAGAGGGGAGGGAGGGAGGGATGGGAGAGAGATGGGGGGAGGGACGGGACGGGAGAGAGGTGGGGGGAGGGACGGGACGGGAGAGAGGTGGGGGGAGAGAGAGAGAGAGGGACAGGAGAGAGGGAGGGAGGTGGGGGGGAGAGAGGGAGGAAGAGAGAGATTTATTATCAATCAATTATTAGGCCTGAGATAATAGTAGAATCAACCTTGATAATAAGAGTAATAAGTAACGTGTTCTAGTCTATGTCTGCATTCCAACTAGCACCCTATTCCGTGGCACCCTATTCCCTTTCTAGTGCACTACTTTTGACCAGGGCTCATAGGGAATAGGGTGCCATTTGGGAGACAGCCATGTTTGTTGAATCCCGGGTTCACCAGGTCCCAAGTGCACTTCAAAGCATCACTACTTACCACCTGATAGAGGGAGGTGACCAACACCCCTAGTGTGGCAAAGACCATCCCCAGGAGGTTGAACCTCACATCATAGTAGGAGTTCAGGATCACACCTAATGTTATGGGCACCTAGTAGTGGGAAAAGACAGACACACATCAGGTAAATAGCGTTACTGTAACTGTAATCATAAAAATTAATGGAAAAAAGTTCGGGTTAGGCATTAGGGTTAGTGTGTGGTTAGGGTTAATGGGATACTTCGGGATGTTGGCAATGAGGCCCTTTATCTACTTCCCCAGAATCAGATGAACTCGTGGATACCATTTTTATGGCTAATGCATGCAGTTTGAAGGAAGTCGCTAACTAGCATTAGCGCAATGACTAGAAGTCTATGGATATCTGCTCGTGAAAGTACCTCTAATGTCCTTCATACTGGACACTGAGATTTTCTGACTTTGCCAGCTAGTGACCACTCTGCAGAGCTGCCTCCAGTACATCAATCATCTCTATTCATTGTAGAGCGTAATCCCTGTACATTTTTGTGGGAATGTCATTGGAACTACGGAACATAATTTATTTAGTTGTGATCATATTACCACTTTCTGGGTGGTTATGATTTATTATTTTCAAATTATATTAATATTGCCAATTTCACATAGGTCGTCAGATTTGGTTTATTCCAAGATGGTCAAAAATGTATTTGTATTAACCAAATTCTTTATACACAAACACAGATTTTTTAAGGCTACCCCCTTATTTATTTTTTTAAAGACAGCTTGATATTTTTTTGCAATCATTAAGATTGGTTAAAAACAAACATGACCGGAAACTCACTGCTACCTTTGAAACATACATATGTCTAATTTTATGTATATAAGACCTCTGTGATGTTTGTAAAAGTTTGTTTTCTTAAACCTGTGTGCTTGATTATGTACTTTGCTAAATGTTCATTTTGAATGTATAATTCAACTTCGGTATATGTTTTCTAATTGTACAAAGTATTTTATTTTTAAAACAAAAAGTGTCATCTCAATAAATGCCAATCTGACCATTCTGTATGGAATGCTAGCTACATTGTAGCAGGCAGCAGCATTGGTACATTGTAACCCCTACATACCAAAGTCAATTTGATCTTGGTGGAGAATGTCTTCTTGTAATACATAGTCTGTATGACAATGATCACAGGAGTTGTCATGGCTTTGGCCAGCTGGTAAGTGCCAATGGTGTTGTTTTGTAAGGACAGATTGGTGAAAGCCACGAAGCCACAGAAGCTGAGAGCGAGCCAGATAATTTTGGTGGGTCGGAGACTCTTTGGCGCAAATATGTCCATCTTCTGGCATACCCATAGTCCAAGCCATGTCACCACGAAATGGATCAGCGTCAGAGTCATGTTTGGGAAGCCATAGTGAACATAGATCCATTTGTTGATGAAAACGATGCATATCGACGACAGCAAGTTGGCCAATAATCCAATGACGAGGCGGCTGTTCGAGAAAAGGTGTGAAAGTCGGTTAGCCATGGTCCTCTTGATAACCGTCCTGTAAAATCTACCTATAGGTTTCAGTAGTACTGTATAGTATGAAGCTAGCTTGCTAATGTAAACCAACAAATTCAAGTAAAAATGTCTACCCTCTGCCACACATCAGGAAAAGTTGCGGTGGTACCTCTCCGGGCTTCGACGTTACCGACTGATCGGGAATACATCCCCTTTCGTAAACATTTACAGGATCTATACAACGGCATTACATTCTAGAGCGCTTCGGTAACTGCATGTACAGTTGTGCAACGCTTTCATACTTTTCCCCATCGCATGTTGATCATATAGATAAAAAAAAAAAGAGCCTGGCTGCAACTTTAACGGGAGTAGTGACGTCAGATGAAGCGACCTTTACTTCCGTTTTTTTCTGCGAAGAGAACTAGCCACGTCAGTGCCCTACAGCGCCTCCCCGTGGACACTTTGGAAAGTTGCGAAGGCGATAACCTAAACTCTCTCTTCTAGACATAGTCAAGGTCTCTCAAACCTTCCTTATACTCTTCTAGATTCAGATACGGATTTGCATCCAGCCTGTGCACGGCCCAAAGACAAACAATATTTCAGTCAAGTCACTTTTATTGTATACAAAAATGCAGAAAATCATTCACTCCATTACTTAAATTTGGCAACAACAAAAACAAAAAGAACACAAAAAAAAAGAAACCAAATGTCCAGGTGGGGTGTATTTATGGTTGGATCTCGTACCCCAGCGGGTCCAGATTCTTATCCAATAAGAGAAGAGACGACTCCCTCATCTTCTGAAGGAACTTCCTCAGCTCATCCTTGGAGAACACCTGAGACAGAGAGACAGAGAGAGAGGAGAACATAGTTAGCAAAAAGAAGAAGAGGATGGGGTCTGCTAAATGACGTTAATGTGCCCTTGAGCAAGGCACTTAACCCTAATTGCTCCTGTAAGTCGCTCTGGATAAGAGCGTCTGCTAAATGACTAAAATGTAATGTAAATGTAAAGTAGAAGAGTGGAAGAGGAGACAGCAATACAGTGACAGGGAGAGATGCTGTAAGATGGTGTTGATATTGTATTGAGCTATAATGCTGTGAGATGGTGTTGATGTTGTATTGAGCTATAATGCTGTGAGATGGTGTTGATGTTGTATTGAGCTATAATGCTGTGAGATGGTGTTGATATTGTATTGAGCTATAATGCTGTAAGATGGTGTTGATATTGTATTGAGCTATAATGCTGTGAGATGTTGATATTGTATTGAGCTATAATGCTGTGAGATGGTGTTGATGTTGTATTGAGCTATAATGCTGTGAGATGGTGTTGATGTTGTATTGAGCTATAATGCTGTGAGATGGTGTTGATATTGTATTGAGCTATAATGCTGTGAGATGGTGTTGATGTTGTATTGAGCTATAATGCTGTGAGATGGTGTTGATATTGTATTGAGCTATAATGCTGTAAGATGGTGTTGATATTGTATTGAGCTATAATGCTGTGAGATGTTGATATTGTATTGAGCTATAATGCTGTGAGATGGTGTTGATATTGTATTGAGCTATAATGTTGAAGTCGATAGGCCAGGCTCACACTCAACCACTGTCTACCCAGAGCTTCAGCTTCACTGGTGCTGCATTCCAATAGTCTAAAGTGGGTTCCTCTCCTAGTCGCATTGCCTTCGTCAGCAGCACTGATGTGAAAGAACTGGACAGGTGTCAGATGACCGTGGAAGAGAGGAAGCCACACTAGACTATTAAGTGAATCTCAATAGTGTTTCCTTGAAGTCACAGTAGACTTGAGAAGCAGATGGTGGGCAGACAAAAGGAAAGGAGACAGAGAGGGGAGAGGATGAAGCCACTGTCGACTGAATTGAGATGCCCTCAGCCCAGGTCAGACCACAGAAATATAATTTCTAGACTAACAGTACAGACCTCATAGAGGCGGTGTTGGTCTGAGGCGATGATATCAGCCAGTCTGAGATTCTCCTGGTGGCGTTGTGTTCTCTGCAGTACTGTCTGCAACAGGAAGGACATCATGGGCAGACAGAGTCTACGGAGCAGCACCATCTGGTGGCCTCTCTCCGGGTCCTCCTCCGTATCCTGGAATAGAACAAGTGGTAGAAGTAATAATGTGTACCTAAGAAAGAACACAGTTGTACTGGAGACAGAGTTAATACAGGCTCAAAACGCTAACCTAGCGCTGAGCCCCTCACGCCACCAATCACTAACGGTAATACTCAGATACAGACAGGCACACACACCTCTCTGACGTCGACCATCCAGCCCCCGTCCACAAACAGCAGGACGTTGTAGATTCTCTCCTTCACGTCTTCAGTCAGAGCCTCCAGACGGCCGGTCCAGTTGTCGTGTTCCATCTACAGGAGAGGAGGTCACACTTTAACACCCTTTTTTGTTTTGTTTTTTTATGTAGTCAATAGGCTGTTACGCTAAATAATAGCGTTGCTAGCATTAGCGTTCTTAGTCTGCTCCAGGACCAGCTACTCTAACAAATTAAAACTCCTCACCAGTTCTACCGTAACACAGAGACTGATCTGGGATCAGAGTGTATCGTGTACCTGGTACTCCTTCTCCTTCATCTCGAAGGCCACCTTCTCAGTGAACTTGGCCTGGGCCGGGGGGCTGGGCTTCTGAGGGGGGGAGTTCATGTGATGGAACCACTCATTGAACGCCTCATGAGCTTCCTGGGGGGGGGTAACACACACACACACCTTATACAACTACAGGAGTCCCCTCTAAAAACGTTTAATAAAACAGACGAGTCAATCACAGCGCCTGCGAGAGCTTGTCCCCTCACCAGGTAAGCGCGGATACACAGGTGTTCCCTGATGGCGTTCTCATCCTCTGCAGGAAGGGGCGTGTCCAGGCCTAGCTCCTCCCACTGGCGGTATATCTCCCTCATGGAGTCCTCTGGGACCTTACCAAACACCTCCTTGGCTGCATCGTGTTTCTTAGAGGCTGGAGGAGATGAGAGAGAGAGAGGAGAGATAGCAATGGGTCAACAGCATGGTTGAAAAAGAGGGAGATTTTCAAAAAGGTAGCCAATACAATGCAATGTTTGTATGGGAGAGGAACTATCTCACACAGGAAGCATTGATCTGTTTCAGAACCGTGTGTGTGTGTGTGTGTGTGGTGCGGTGTGTGTGTGTGTGGTGTGTGGTGTGTGGTGTGTGTGTGTGTGTGGTGTGTGTGTTGGGTTGGTGAGTGTGTGTGTGTGTGTGTGTGGTGCGGTGTGGTGTGTGGTGTGTGGTGTGTGGTGTGTGTGTGTGTGTGTGTGTGTGTGTGTGTGTGTGTGTGTGAGTGTGTGAGTGTGTGAGTGTGTGTGTGTGTGTGTGACGTACCCAGGAACTTCCTCATGATGGCGTTGCTCTGTTTGAGGGCCTCAGCTCTCTGGGCGGGGTCAAACACCAGCCAATCAATCACATCGATCTTCCTCTGGTCCTCCTGGGGTGGGGTAGGGAGGTACAGGGTTAACATGACCACATGGTCCTCCTGGGGGGGGGGGGGGGGGGGTAGGGAGGTATGACCACATGGTCCTCCTGGGGGGGGGGGGGTAGGGAGGTACAGGGTTAACATGACCACATGGTCCTCCTGGGGGGGTAGGGAGGTACAGGGTTAACATGACCACATGGTCCTCCTGGGGGGGGTAGGGAGGTACAGGGTTAACATGACCACATGGTCCTCCTGGGGGGGTAGGGAGGTACAGGGTTAACATGACCACATGGTCCTCCTGGGGGGGTAGGGAGGTACAGGGTTAACATGACCACATGGTCCTCCTGGGGGGGTAGGGAGGTACAGGGTTAACATGACCACATGGTCCTCCTGGGGGGGGTAGGGGGGTACAGGGTTAACATGACCACATGGTCCTCCTGGGGGGGTAGGGAGGTACAGGGTTAACATGACCACATGGTCCTCCTGGGGGGGTAGGGAGGTACAGGGTTAACATGACCACATGGTCCTCCTGGGGGGGGGGTAGGGAGGTACAGGGTTAACATGACCACATGGTCCTCCTGGGGGGGGGGGGGAGGTACAGGGTTAACATGACCACATGGTCCTCCTGGGGGGGGGGGGGGGTAGGGAGGTACAGGGTTAACATGACCACATGGTCCTCCTGGGGGGGGGGAGGTACAGGGTTAACATGACCACATGGTCCTCCTGGGGGGGGGGGAGGTACAGGGTTAACATGACCACATGGTCCTCCTGGGGGGGGTAGGGAGGTACAGGGTTAACATGACCACATGGTCCTCCTGGGGGGGGGGGGGAGGTACAGGGTTAACATGACCACATGGTCCTCCTGGGGGGGGGGGGGGGGTAGGGAGGTACAGGGTTAACATGACCACATGGTCCTCCTGGGGGGGGGGGGGTAGGGAGGTACAGGGTTAACATGACCACATGGTCCTCCTGGGGGGGGGGGGGGTAGGGAGGTACAGGGTTAACATGACCACATGGTCCTCCTGGGGGGGGGGGGGGGGGGGTAGGGAGGTATGACCACATGGTCCTCCTGGGGGGGGGGGGGTAGGGAGGTACAGGGTTAACATGACCACATGGTCCTCCTGGGGGGGTAGGGAGGTACAGGGTTAACATGACCACATGGTCCTCCTGGGGGGGGTAGGGAGGTACAGGGTTAACATGACCACATGGTCCTCCTGGGGGGGTAGGGAGGTACAGGGTTAACATGACCACATGGTCCTCCTGGGGGGGTAGGGAGGTACAGGGTTAACATGACCACATGGTCCTCCTGGGGGGGTAGGGAGGTACAGGGTTAACATGACCACATGGTCCTCCTGGGGGGGGGGGGGGGGGTAGGGAGGTACAGGGTTAACATGACCACATGGTCCTCCTGGGGGGGGGGGGGGTAGGGAGGTACAGGGTTAACATGACCACATGGTCCTCCTGGGGGGGGGGGGGGTAGGGAGGTACAGGGTTAACATGACCACATGGTCCTCCTGGGGGGGGGGGGGGGGGGGTAGGGAGGTATGACCACATGGTCCTCCTGGGGGGGGGGGGTAGGGAGGTACAGGGTTAACATGACCACATGGTCCTCCTGGGGGGGTAGGGAGGTACAGGGTTAACATGACCACATGGTCCTCCTGGGGGGGGTAGGGAGGTACAGGGTTAACATGACCACATGGTCCTCCTGGGGGGGTAGGGAGGTACAGGGTTAACATGACCACATGGTCCTCCTGGGGGGGTAGGGAGGTACAGGGTTAACATGACCACATGGTCCTCCTGGGGGGGTAGGGAGGTACAGGGTTAACATGACCACATGGTCCTCCTGGGGGGGGTAGGGGGGTACAGGGTTAACATGACCACATGGTCCTCCTGGGGGGGTAGGGAGGTACAGGGTTAACATGACCACATGGTCCTCCTGGGGGGGTAGGGAGGTACAGGGTTAACATGACCACATGGTCCTCCTGGGGGGGGGGTAGGGAGGTACAGGGTTAACATGACCACATGGTCCTCCTGGGGGGGGGGGGGAGGTACAGGGTTAACATGACCACATGGTCCTCCTGGGGGGGGGGGGGGGGTAGGGAGGTACAGGGTTAACATGACCACATGGTCCTCCTGGGGGGGGGGGAGGTACAGGGTTAACATGACCACATGGTCCTCCTGGGGGGGGGGAGGTACAGGGTTAACATGACCACATGGTCCTCCTGGGGGGGGTAGGGAGGTACAGGGTTAACATGACCACATGGTCCTCCTGGGGGGGGGGGGGAGGTACAGGGTTAACATGACCACATGGTCCTCCTGGGGGGGGGGGGGGGTAGGGAGGTACAGGGTTAACATGACCACATGGTCCTCCTGGGGGGGGGGGGGGTAGGGAGGTACAGGGTTAACATGACCACATGGTCCTCCTGGGGGGGGGGGGGGGTAGGGAGGTACAGGGTTAACATGACCACATGGTCCTCCTGGGGGGGGTAGGGAGGTACAGGGTTAACATGACCACATGGTCCTCCTGGGGGGGGGGGGGGGGGTAGGGAGGTACAGGGTTAACATGACCACATTGTCCTCCTGGGGGGGGTAGGGAGGTACAGGGTTAACATGACCACATGGTCCTCCTGGGGGGGGGGGGGAGGTACAGGGTTAACATGACCACATGGTCCTCCTGGGGGGGTAGGGAGGTACAGGGTCAACATGACCACATGGTCCTCCTGGGGGGGTAGGGAGGTACAGGGTCAACATGACCACATGGTCCTCCTGGGGGGGTAGGGAGGTACAGGGTTAACATGACCACATGGTCCTCCTGGGGGGGGTAGGGAGGTACAGGGTTAACATGACCACATGGTCCTCCTGGGGGGGGTAGGGAGGTACAGGGTTAACATGACCACATGGTCCTCCTGGGTGGGTAGGGAGGTACAGGGTTAACATGACCACATGGTCCTCCTGGGGGGGGTAGGGAGGTACAGGGTTAACATGACCACATGGTCCTCCTGGGGGGGGTAGGGAGGTACAGGGTTAACATGACCACATGGTCCTCCTGGGGGGTGGTAGGGAGGGACAGGGTTAACATGACCACATGGTCCTCCTGGGGGGTGGTAGGGAGGTACAGGGTTAACATGACCACATGGTCCTCCTGGGGGTGGTAGGGAGGTACAGGGTTAACATGACCACATGGTCCTCCTGGGGGGGGGTGGGGGGGTAGGGAGGTACAGGGTTAACATGACCACATGGTCCTCCTGGGGGGGGGGGGGTAGGGAGGTACAGGGTTAACATGACCACATGGTCCTCCTGGGGGGGGGTAGGGAGGTACAGGGTTAACATGACCACATGGTCCTCCTGGGGGGGGTAGGGAGGTACAGGGTCAACATGACCACATGGTCCTCCTGGGGGGGGTAGGGAGGTACAGGGTTAACATGACCACATGGTCCTCCTGGGTGGGGGGGGGAGGTACAGGGTTAACATGACCACATGGTCCTCCTGGGGGTGGGTAGGGAGGTACAGGGTTAACATGACCACATGGTCCTCCTGGGGGGGGGGGGGGTAGGGAGGTACAGGGTTAACATGACCACATGGTCCTCCTGGGGGGGGTAGGGAGGTACAGGGTTAACATGACCACATGGTCCTCCTGGGGGGGGTAGGGAGGTACAGGGTTAACATGACCACATGGTCCTCCTGGGGGGGGTAGGGAGGTACAGGGTTAACATGACCACATGGTCCTCCTGGGGGGGGGGTAGGGAGGTACAGGGTTAACATGACCACATGGTCCTCCTGGGGGGGGGGAGGTACAGGGTTAACATGACCACATGGTCCTCCTGGGGGGGGGGTAGGGAGGTACAGGGTTAACATGACCACATGGTCCTCCTGGGGGGGGGGGTAGGGAGGTACAGGGTTAACATGACCACATGGTCCTCCTGGGGGGGGGGAGGTACAGGGTTAACATGACCACATGGTCCTCCTGGGGGGGGGGAGGTACAGGGTTAACATGACCACATGGTCCTCCTGGGGGGGGGGGGGTAGGGAGGTACAGGGTTAACATGACCACATGGTCCTCCTGGGGGGGGGGGGTACAGGGTTAACATGACCACATGGTCCTCCTGGGGGGGGGGAGGTACAGGGTTAACATGACCACATGGTCCTCCTGGGGGGGGGGGGGTAGGGAGGTACAGGGTTAACATGACCACATGGTCCTCCTGGGGGGGGGGGGTAGGGAGGTACAGGGTTAACATGACCACATGGTCCTCCTGGGGGGGGGGGGTAGGGAGGTACAGGGTTAACATGACCACATGGTCCTCCTGGGGGGGGGGGGGTAGGGAGGTACAGGGTTAACATGACCACATGGTCCTCCTGGGGGGGGGGAGGTACAGGGTTAACATGACCACATGGTCCTCCTGGGGGGGGGGGGGGTAGGGAGGTACAGGGTTAACATGACCACATGGTCCTCCTGGGGGGGGGGGTAGGGAGGTACAGGGTTAACATGACCACATGGTCCTCCTGGGGGGGGGGGGGGAGGTACAGGGTTAACATGACCACATGGTCCTCCTGGGGGGGGGGGGGGGGGTACAGGGTTAACATGACCACATGGTCCTCCTGGGGGGGGGGGAGGTACAGGGTTAACATGACCACATGGTCCTCCTGGGGGGGGGGGGGGAGGTACAGGGTTAACATGACCACATGGTCCTCCTGGGGGGGGGGGGGTAGGGAGGTACAGGGTTAACATGACCACATGGTCCTCCTGGGGGGGGGGGGGGAGGTAAAGGGTTAACATGACCACATGGTCCTCCTGGGGGGGGGGATAGGGAGGTACAGGGTTAACATGACCACATGGTCCTCCTGGGGGGGGTAGGGAGGTACAGGGTCAACATGACCACATGGTCCTCCTGGGGGGGGTAGGGAGGTACAGGGTTAACATGACCACATGGTCCTCCTGGGGGGTAGGGGGGTACAGGGTTAACATGACCACATGGTCCTCCTGGGGGGGGGGGGGGAGGTACAGGGTCAACATGACCACATGGTCCTCCTGGGGGGGGTAGGGAGGTACAGGGTTAACATGACCACATGGTCCTCCTGGGGGGGGGGGGGGGAGGTACAGGGTTAACATGACCACATGGTCCTCCTGGGGGGGGGGGGGGGTACAGGGTTAACATGACCACATGGTCCTCCTGGGGGGGGGGGAGGTAGGGAGGTACAGGGTTAACATGACCACATGGTCCTCCTGGGGGGGGGGGGGGGGGTAGGGAGGTACAGGGTTAACATGACCACATGGTCCTCCTGGGGGGGGGTAGGGAGGTACAGGGTTAACATGACCACATGGTCCTCCTGGGGGGGTAGGGAGGTACAGGGTTAACATGACCACATGGTCCTCCTGGGGGGGGGGTAGGGAGGTACAGGGTTAACATGACCACATGGTCCTCCTGGGGGGGGTAGGGAGGTACAGGGTTAACATGACCACATGGTCCTCCTGGGGGGGGGGGGGTACAGGGTTAACATGACCACATGGTCCTCCTGGGGGGGTAGGGAGGTACAGGGTTAACATGACCACATGGTCCTCCTGGGGGGGGGGGGGTACAGGGTTAACATGACCACATGGTCCTCCTGGGGGGGGGGGGGTACAGGGTTAACATGACCACATGGTCCTCCTGGGGGGGTAGGGAGGTACAGGGTTAACATGACCACATGGTCCTCCTGGGGGGGTAGGGAGGTACAGGGTTAACATGACCACATGGTCCTCCTGGGGGGGGGTAGGGAGGTACAGGGTTAACATGACCACATGGTCCTCCTGGGGGGGGGGGTAGGGAGGTACAGGGTTAACATGACCACATGGTCCTCCTGGGGGGGGGGGGGTAGGGAGGTACAGGGTTAACATGACCACATGGTCCTCCTGGGGGGGGGGGGGGGTAGGGAGGTACAGGGTTAACATGACCACATGGTCCTCCTGGGGGGGGGGGGTAGGGAGGTACAGGGTTAACATGACCACATGGTCCTCCTGGGGGGGGGGGTAGGGAGGTACAGGGTTAACATGACCACATTGTCCTCCTGGGGGGGGGTAGGGAGGTACAGGGTTAACATGACCACATGGTCCTCCTGGGGGGTAGGGAGGTACAGGGTTAACATGACCACATGGTCCTCCTGGGGGGGGGGGGGGGGGGTAGGGAGGTACAGGGTTAACATGACCACATTGTCCTCCTGGGGGGGGTAGGGAGGTACAGGGTTAACATGACCACATGGTCCTCCTGGGGGGGGGGGAGGTACAGGGTTAACATGACCACATGGTCCTCCTGGGGGGGGTAGGGAGGTACAGGGTCAACATGACCACATGGTCCTCCTGGGGGGGAGTAGGGAGGTACAGGGTTAACATGACCACATGGTCCTCCTGGGGGGGGGGTAGGGAGGTACAGGGTTAACATGACCACATGGTCCTCCTGGGGGGGTAGGGAGGTACAGGGTTAACATGACCACATGGTCCTCCTGGGTGGGGGGGGGAGGTACAGGGTTAACATGACCACATGGTCCTCCTGGGGGGGGTAGGGAGGTACAGGGTCAACATGACCACATGGTCCTCCTGGGGGGGAGTAGGGAGGTACAGGGTTAACATGACCACATGGTCCTCCTGGGGGGGGGGTAGGGAGGTACAGGGTTAACATGACCACATGGTCCTCCTGGGGGGGTAGGGAGGTACAGGGTTAACATGACCACATGGTCCTCCTGGGTGGGGGGGGGAGGTACAGGGTTAACATGACCACATGGTCCTCCTGGGGGTGGGTAGGGAGGTACAGGGTTAACATGACCACATGGTCCTCCTGGGGGGGGGGGGGGGGTAGGGAGGTACAGGGTTAACATGACCACATGGTCCTCCTGGGGGGGGGTAGGGAGGTACAGGGTTAACATGACCACATGGTCCTCCTGGGGGGGGTAGGGAGGTACAGGGTTAACATGACCACATGGTCCTCCTGGGGGGGGGTAGGGAGGTACAGGGTTAACATGACCACATGGTCCTCCTGGGGGGGGGGAGGTACAGGGTTAACATGACCACATGGTCCTCCTGGGGGGGGGGAGGTACAGGGTTAACATGACCACATGGTCCTCCTGGGGGGGGGAGGTACAGGGTTAACATGACCACATGGTCCTCCTGGGGGGGGGGGGGTAGGGAGGTACAGGGTTAACATGACCACATGGTCCTCCTGGGGGGGGGGGGGGGGGGGTACAGGGTTAACATGACCACATGGTCCTCCTGGGGGGGGGGGGGGGGGTACAGGGTTAACATGACCACATGGTCCTCCTGGGGGGGGGGGGGGGTAGGGAGGTACAGGGTTAACATGACCACATGGTCCTCCTGGGGGGGGGGGGGGGGTACAGGGTTAACATGACCACATGGTCCTCCTGGGGGTGGTAGGGAGGTACAGGGTTAACATGACCACATGGTCCTCCTGGGGGGGGTGGGGGGGTAGGGAGGTACAGGGTTAACATGACCACATGGTCCTCCTGGGGGGGGGGGGGTAGGGAGGTACAGGGTTAACATGACCACATGGTCCTCCTGGGGGGGGGTAGGGAGGTACAGGGTTAACATGACCACATGGTCCTCCTGGGGGGGGTAGGGAGGTACAGGGTCAACATGACCACATGGTCCTCCTGGGGGGGGTAGGGAGGTACAGGGTTAACATGACCACATGGTCCTCCTGGGTGGGGGGGGGAGGTACAGGGTTAACATGACCACATGGTCCTCCTGGGGGTGGGTAGGGAGGTACAGGGTTAACATGACCACATGGTCCTCCTGGGGGGGGGGGGGGGTAGGGAGGTACAGGGTTAACATGACCACATGGTCCTCCTGGGGGGGGTAGGGAGGTACAGGGTTAACATGACCACATGGTCCTCCTGGGGGGGGTAGGGAGGTACAGGGTTAACATGACCACATGGTCCTCCTGGGGGGGGTAGGGAGGTACAGGGTTAACATGACCACATGGTCCTCCTGGGGGGGGGGTAGGGAGGTACAGGGTTAACATGACCACATGGTCCTCCTGGGGGGGGGGAGGTACAGGGTTAACATGACCACATGGTCCTCCTGGGGGGGGGGGTAGGGAGGTACAGGGTTAACATGACCACATGGTCCTCCTGGGGGGGGGGGTAGGGAGGTACAGGGTTAACATGACCACATGGTCCTCCTGGGGGGGGGGAGGTACAGGGTTAACATGACCACATGGTCCTCCTGGGGGGGGGGAGGTACAGGGTTAACATGACCACATGGTCCTCCTGGGGGGGGGGGGGGTAGGGAGGTACAGGGTTAACATGACCACATGGTCCTCCTGGGGGGGGGGGGTACAGGGTTAACATGACCACATGGTCCTCCTGGGGGGGGGGAGGTACAGGGTTAACATGACCACATGGTCCTCCTGGGGGGGGGGGGGTAGGGAGGTACAGGGTTAACATGACCACATGGTCCTCCTGGGGGGGGGGGGTAGGGAGGTACAGGGTTAACATGACCACATGGTCCTCCTGGGGGGGGGGGGGTAGGGAGGTACAGGGTTAACATGACCACATGGTCCTCCTGGGGGGGGGGGGGTAGGGAGGTACAGGGTTAACATGACCACATGGTCCTCCTGGGGGGGGGAGGTACAGGGTTAACATGACCACATGGTCCTCCTGGGGGGGGGGGGGGTAGGGAGGTACAGGGTTAACATGACCACATGGTCCTCCTGGGGGGGGGGGTAGGGAGGTACAGGGTTAACATGACCACATGGTCCTCCTGGGGGGGGGGGGGGGAGGTACAGGGTTAACATGACCACATGGTCCTCCTGGGGGGGGGGGGGGGGTACAGGGTTAACATGACCACATGGTCCTCCTGGGGGGGGGGGAGGTACAGGGTTAACATGACCACATGGTCCTCCTGGGGGGGGGGGGGGAGGTACAGGGTTAACATGACCACATGGTCCTCCTGGGGGGGGGGGGGTAGGGAGGTACAGGGTTAACATGACCACATGGTCCTCCTGGGGGGGGGGGGGAGGTAAAGGGTTAACATGACCACATGGTCCTCCTGGGGGGGGGGATAGGGAGGTACAGGGTTAACATGACCACATGGTCCTCCTGGGGGGGGTAGGGAGGTACAGGGTCAACATGACCACATGGTCCTCCTGGGGGGGGTAGGGAGGTACAGGGTTAACATGACCACATGGTCCTCCTGGGGGGTAGGGGGGTACAGGGTTAACATGACCACATGGTCCTCCTGGGGGGGGGGGGGGAGGTACAGGGTCAACATGACCACATGGTCCTCCTGGGGGGGGTAGGGAGGTACAGGGTTAACATGACCACATGGTCCTCCTGGGGGGGGGGGGGGGGAGGTACAGGGTTAACATGACCACATGGTCCTCCTGGGGGGGGGGGGGGGTACAGGGTTAACATGACCACATGGTCCTCCTGGGGGGGGGGGAGGTAGGGAGGTACAGGGTTAACATGACCACATGGTCCTCCTGGGGGGGGGGGGGGGGTAGGGAGGTACAGGGTTAACATGACCACATGGTCCTCCTGGGGGGGGGTAGGGAGGTACAGGGTTAACATGACCACATGGTCCTCCTGGGGGGGTAGGGAGGTACAGGGTTAACATGACCACATGGTCCTCCTGGGGGGGGGGTAGGGAGGTACAGGGTTAACATGACCACATGGTCCTCCTGGGGGGGTAGGGAGGTACAGGGTTAACATGACCACATGGTCCTCCTGGGGGGGGGGGGGTACAGGGTTAACATGACCACATGGTCCTCCTGGGGGGGTAGGGAGGTACAGGGTTAACATGACCACATGGTCCTCCTGGGGGGGGGGGGGTACAGGGTTAACATGACCACATGGTCCTCCTGGGGGGGGGGGGGTACAGGGTTAACATGACCACATGGTCCTCCTGGGGGGGTAGGGAGGTACAGGGTTAACATGACCACATGGTCCTCCTGGGGGGGTAGGGAGGTACAGGGTTAACATGACCACATGGTCCTCCTGGGGGGGGGGTAGGGAGGTACAGGGTTAACATGACCACATGGTCCTCCTGGGGGGGGGGTAGGGAGGTACAGGGTTAACATGACCACATGGTCCTCCTGGGGGGGGGGGGGTAGGGAGGTACAGGGTTAACATGACCACATGGTCCTCCTGGGGGGGGGGGGGGGGTAGGGAGGTACAGGGTTAACATGACCACATGGTCCTCCTGGGGGGGGGGGGTAGGGAGGTACAGGGTTAACATGACCACATGGTCCTCCTGGGGGGGGGGGGTAGGGAGGTACAGGGTTAACATGACCACATTGTCCTCCTGGGGGGGGGTAGGGAGGTACAGGGTTAACATGACCACATGGTCCTCCTGGGGGGTAGGGAGGTACAGGGTTAACATGACCACATGGTCCTCCTGGGGGGGGGGGGGGGGGTAGGGAGGTACAGGGTTAACATGACCACATTGTCCTCCTGGGGGGGGTAGGGAGGTACAGGGTTAACATGACCACATGGTCCTCCTGGGGGGGGGGGAGGTACAGGGTTAACATGACCACATGGTCCTCCTGGGGGGGGTAGGGAGGTACAGGGTCAACATGACCACATGGTCCTCCTGGGGGGGAGTAGGGAGGTACAGGGTTAACATGACCACATGGTCCTCCTGGGGGGGGGGTAGGGAGGTACAGGGTTAACATGACCACATGGTCCTCCTGGGGGGGTAGGGAGGTACAGGGTTAACATGACCACATGGTCCTCCTGGGTGGGGGGGGGAGGTACAGGGTTAACATGACCACATGGTCCTCCTGGGGGGGGTAGGGAGGTACAGGGTCAACATGACCACATGGTCCTCCTGGGGGGGAGTAGGGAGGTACAGGGTTAACATGACCACATGGTCCTCCTGGGGGGGGGGTAGGGAGGTACAGGGTTAACATGACCACATGGTCCTCCTGGGGGGGTAGGGAGGTACAGGGTTAACATGACCACATGGTCCTCCTGGGTGGGGGGGGGAGGTACAGGGTTAACATGACCACATGGTCCTCCTGGGGGTGGGTAGGGAGGTACAGGGTTAACATGACCACATGGTCCTCCTGGGGGGGGGGGGGGGGTAGGGAGGTACAGGGTTAACATGACCACATGGTCCTCCTGGGGGGGGGTAGGGAGGTACAGGGTTAACATGACCACATGGTCCTCCTGGGGGGGGTAGGGAGGTACAGGGTTAACATGACCACATGGTCCTCCTGGGGGGGGGTAGGGAGGTACAGGGTTAACATGACCACATGGTCCTCCTGGGGGGGGGGAGGTACAGGGTTAACATGACCACATGGTCCTCCTGGGGGGGGGGAGGTACAGGGTTAACATGACCACATGGTCCTCCTGGGGGGGGGAGGTACAGGGTTAACATGACCACATGGTCCTCCTGGGGGGGGGGGGTAGGGAGGTACAGGGTTAACATGACCACATGGTCCTCCTGGGGGGGGGGGGGGGGGGTACAGGGTTAACATGACCACATGGTCCTCCTGGGGGGGGGGGGGGGGGGTACAGGGTTAACATGACCACATGGTCCTCCTGGGGGGGGGGGGGGGTAGGGAGGTACAGGGTTAACATGACCACATGGTCCTCCTGGGGGGGGGGGGGGGGGTACAGGGTTAACATGACCACATGGTCCTCCTGGGGGGGGGGGGGTAGGGAGGTACAGGGTTAACATGACCACATGGTCCTCCTGGGGGGGGGGGGGGGAGGTACAGGGTTAACATGACCACATGGTCCTCCTGGGGGGGGGGGGGAGGTACAGGGTTAACATGACCACATGGTCCTCCTGGGGGGGGGGGAGGTACAGGGTTAACATGACCACATGGTCCTCCTGGGGGGGGGGGGGGGAGGTACAGGGTTAACATGACCACATGGTCCTCCTGGGGGGGGGGGGGAGGTACAGGGTTAACATGACCACATGGTCCTCCTGGGGGGGGGGGGGGGTAGGGAGGTACAGGGTTAACATGACCACATGGTCCTCCTGGGGGGGGGATAGGGAGGTACAGGGTTAACATGACCACATGGTCCTCCTGGGGGGGGGGAGGTACAGGGTTAACATGACCACATGGTCCTCATGGGGGGGGGGGGGTACAGGGTTAACATGACCACATGGTCCTCCTGGGGGGGTAGGGAGGTACAGGGTTAACATGACCACATGGTCCTCCTGGGGGGGGTAGGGAGGTACAGGGTTAACATGACCACATGGTCCTCCTGGGGGGGGTAGGGAGGTACAGGGTTAACATGACCACATGGTGTTGGTGTTTCTCCTTCGTACCGCTGAGGTGCCAGTGTGTGTTTCGTACCGTTGAGGTGCCAGTGTGTGTGTGTGTTTCGTACCGCTGAGGTGCCAGTGTGTGTGTGTGTTTCGTACCGCTGAGGTGCCAGTGTGTGTTTCGTACCGCTGAGGTGCCAGTGTGTGTGTGTTTCGTACCGCTGAGGTGCCAGTGTCCAGTGCAGGGGTGAGGTCATGATGAGCGAAGTCCTCAGTGTCTCTCTCTCTGATGTTCTCCACCACCATCTTAGTGACCGCTGCCACGTCCAGACCTGACCACAACACAACACTTAGATACCTGGACCTTTAAAAAGGTGCAATATGCAGAAATCGCTCCGCCATTTCCTGGATGCTAAAATTCTAATAGTTTGCCTAATTTCAGTTTATATGACAAAACAAGCCAGTGTTGTGTAGAGAATCATTGGACCATCTAAACCGCTGTGAAATATATTTTCAATAACCAAAAATATTGTATTTTCAGCCATTTGAAGCTGGTGTAAAAAACCGAAAGTAAGATGCAAAAACTAAATTTAAGAACGGGGAGCATAGAAATAACACACATAGAACAGATCTACCGCTTCTTAGACTTGCTTTCAATGAGAATGACAGATCTAGAACTCAGATTTCTATGTGCATTTGGTCAGGTTGCACAAACATTTACATATTGCAGGTTTAACACATTGTTTTCCCCCCCCCTTCCTACAGTCCATAGCTGCAGAAAAGCGAAAGTCTACATGGTCCATTTTAACATATTTACCAACCTAATTTAATTGCCGGTTGTCGAATCTCAGATGAATGTCAGACTGACTGTAGCTTTAGACCAGGGGGCCCATTCCATCCCCGCTGGAGATTTGAGTATTTAGTATGTGTATTATATATTTTTTAATGTATTTTTTTAGTTTTTTGGGGAGATAAACAATCTTAAAATCGACATTGATATTACTAAAACCTAATCAAAACTGGGTAGAAATGATAATGAACCTACAGTCGTTTCTAGTCCCGTCACTCTGTCCAGCTTGATAACAGTCGTATCTAGTCCCGTCACTCTGTCCAGCTTGATAACAGTCGTATCTAGTCCCGTCACTCTTTCCAGCTTGATAACAGTCATCGAACCAAAAGCTAGACAGTCGGGAAGCATCGGAAATTCCAAAAGTGATGGATAGAGGACTTATTTTCAGCAAATTTCAATGGCCAGGAAATATAATACATTTTAAGTGCGGTCCTCCGGACCTCGGTGAAGACCAAATGTGGCCCGCAGGGAAAAAATGTGTTTGCCACCCCTGCTTTAGACTAAAGGAACCCCCCCCCCCCCCACTCGTCCCAGCAGCCTCTGTGAGAGACACTGACCTGCCTCCCTGGCCAGCTCCAGACAGCGTTGTCTCTGGTCAGCCTCGGCGACCTCCTCCAGGAAGTGAGCGTACTGGGCGGTGCCAATGTCTGACGGCAGGTGACTGACATAGAAGGCGATCAGATCCACCTGCTTCTCCCTCATCAACAGAGAGACGTAGGCCTTCAGGACATCCACCGACACCTCCTCCTGATTAGGGGAGAACATGAGTGGAGGGATTAGGGGTAGGGGGGGAACGGATATGTGGATTGTGGAAGGTGGTGTGTGTGAGGAATGGTTGATGTTTATATAGGTGTATGACAGCAAAAGTGTGTTTCTCTCTCTCTCTCTCTGTGTGTGTGTGTGTGTGTGTGTGTGTGTGTGTGTGTGTAGATGATACCTTGAGCTGCATGCCCAGGCGACGGTAGAACAGCACGGTGTGTGTGTGTGTGTGTGTGTGTGTGTGTGTGTAGATGATACCTTGAGCTGCATGCCCAGGCGACGGTAGAACAGCACGGTGTGTGTGTGTGTGTGTGTGTGTGTAGATGATACCTTGAGCTGCATGCCCAGGCGACGGTAGAACACGGTGTGTGTGTGTGTGTGTGTGTGTGTGTAGATGATACCTTGAGCTGCATGCCCAGGCTACGGTAGAATAGCACGGTGTGTGTGTGTGTGTGTAGATGATACCTTGAGCTGCATGCCCAGGCGACGGTAGAATAGCACGGTGTGTGTGTGTGTGTGTGTGTGTGTGTGTGTAGATGATACCTTGAGCTGCATGCCCAGGCGACGGTAGAACAGCACGGTGTGTGTGTGTGTGTGTGTGTGTGTGTGTGTGTGTAGATGATACCTTGAGCTGCATGCCCAGGCTACGGTAGAACAACACGGTGTGTGTGTGTGTGTGTGTGTGTAGATGATACCTTGAGCTGCATGCCCAGGCTACGGTAGAACAGCACGGTGTGTGTGTGTGTGTGTGTGTGTAGATGATACCTTGAGCTGCATGCCCAGGCGACGGTAGAACAGCACGGTGTGTGTGTGTGTGTGTGTGTAGATGATACCTTGAGCTGCATGCCCAGGCGACGGTAGAACAACACGGTGTGTGTGTGTGTGTGTGTGTGTGTGTGTGTGTGTGTGTGTGTGTAGATGATACCTTGAGCTGCATGCCCAGGCGACGGTAGAACAGCACGGTGTGTGTGTGTGTGTAGATGAGACCTTGAGCTGCATGCCCAGGCTACGGTAGAACAGCACGGTGTGTGTGTGTGTGTGTGTGTAGATGATACCTTGAGCTGCATGCCCAGGCTACGGTAGAACACCACGGTGTGTGTGTGTGTGTGTGTGTGTGTGTAGATGATACCTTGAGCTGCATGCCCAGGCTACGGTAGAACAGCACGGTGTGTGTGTGTGTGTAGATGATACCTTGAGCTGCATGCCCAGGCTACGGTAGAACAGCACGGTGTGTGTGTGTGTGTGTGTGTGTGTGTGTGTAGATGATACCTTGAGCTGCATGCCCAGGCTACGGTAGAACAGCACGGTGTGTGTGTGTGTGTGGAGATGATACCTTGAGCTGCATGCCCAGGCTACGGTAGAACAGCACGGTGTGTGTGTGTGTGTGTGTGTGGAGATGATACCTTGAGCTGCATGCCCAGGCTACGGTAGAATAGCAGCAGGTGAGTCATGAATCGCAGCAGGTGAGAGGGCAGCGCTGGACTCCTGGTCAACCAGTTACTGAACTCCTCCAGGAGACCTGACACACAAAATACTGTTTTATACTGGGACCGTTTCATAAAGCAGTAACATACCTGCAGTAACCAGAACCACAAAGTCCAACTGGATACCGACTGACTACCTCATGTACCTGATAACCAGAATCACAGTCCAACTGGATACCGACTGACTACCTCATGACTTTCGTCTGTCTGTACGGTCTTTCCATAGGCTGACACAGACATGGCCATGGATTTAAAGTAACGGTCCAGAGAAAAATCTCACTTTTAAAAGTTATATTCATAATAAATAATGTTGTTGACTCGTCCTATACTTATAATTTGTGGCCAAAGCATAAATTGGAGGAAGAAACACAAAAACACTTTAAAAAACCCATCTCAAACTGACCATTTAAAAAAAAATGCTTGCCATTTCCTCATAGAGGCTCATTGGCTGCTTTTTAACATAATTAAACAATAGTAAGGAAAACTATTTCACTCACATTGTAATTAATTATAGGTCATATTTCATAAAAATGTGGAAACACTAAAACCGTTCCTTTAAGGTTATTAAACAGACTCACCATCCAGGTCTCCCAGGATGACCAACTTCTGGATGATGTGGTAATGTTCTTTGGTCTCCTCCAGGACTTTCTGTGGAGAAGAAGGAAGGAGACATTCAGGGTCTTTCACAGGACTATGGGAGTCCGTAAGACTGGTCTGATGTACACAGCTAGCAGACTGGTCCGATGTACACAGCTAGCAGACTGGTCCGATGTACACAGCTAGCAGACTGGTCTGAGGTACACAGCTAGCAGACTGGTCCGATGTACACAGCTAGCAGACTGGTCCGATGTCCACAGCTAGCAGACTGGTCTGATGTACCCAGCTAGCAGACTGGTCTGATGTACCCAGCTAGCAGACTGGTCTGATGTCCACAGCTAGCAGACTGGTCTGATGTACCCAGCTAGCAGACTGGTCTGATGTACCCAGCTAGCAGACTGGTCTGATGTCCACAGCTAGCAGACTGGTCTGATGTCCACAGCTAGCAGACTGGTCTGATGTCCACAGCTAGCAGACTGGTCTGATGTACACAGCTAGCAGACTGGTCTGATGTCCACAGCTAGCAGACTGGTCTGATGTGCACAGCTAGCAGACTGGTCTGATGTCCACAGCTAGCAGACTGGTCTGATGTGCACAGCTAGCAGACTGGTCTGATGTCCACAGCTAGCAGACTGGTCTGAGGTACACAGCTAGCAGACTGGTCTGATGTCCACAGCTAGCAGACTGGTCTGATGTGCACAGCTAGCAGACTGGTCTGATGTCCACAGCTAGCAGACTGGTCTGATGTACACAGCTAGCAGACTGGTCTGATGTCCACAGCTAGCAGACTGGTCTGATGTACACAGCTAGCAGACTGGTCTGATGTACATAGCTAGCAGACTGGTCTGATGTACATAGTTAGCAGACTGGTCTGATGTACACTACCGGTCAAAAGTTTGGGGTCACTTAGAAATGTCCTTGTTTTTGAAAGAAAAGCAAATTTTTTGTCCATTAAAATAACATTAAATTGATCAGAAATACAGTGTAGACATTGTTAATGTTGTAAATGGCTATTGTAGCTGGAAACGGCTGATTTGAAATGGAATATCTACGTAGGCGTACAGAGGCCCATTATCAGCAACCATCAGTCCTGTGTTCCAATGGCATGTTGTGTTTGCTAATCCAAGTTTATCATTTTAAAAGGCTAATTGATCATTAGAAAACCCTTTTGCAAAAAAACTGCTGTGCTAACATAATTGCAAAAGGGTTTTCTAATGATCAATTAGCCTTTTAAAATGATAAACTTGGATTAGCAAACACAACGTGCCATTGGAACACAGGACTGATGGTTGCTGATAATGGGCCTCTGTACGCCTACGTAGATATTCCATTTCAAATCAGCCGTTTCCAGCTACAATAGCCATTTACAACATTAACAATGTCTACACTGTATTTCTGATCAATTATGTTATTTTAAAAATGGACAAAAAAAATAATAATTTGCTTTTCTTTCGAAAACTAGGACATCTCTAAGTGACCCCAAACTTTTGAACGGTAGTGTACACGGCTAGCAGACTGGTCCGATGTACACAGCTAGCAGACTGGTCTGATGTACACAGCTAGCAGACTGGTCCGATGTACACAGCTAGCAGACTGGTCTGATGTACACAGCTAGCAGACTGGTCCGATGTACACAGCTAGCAGACTGGTCCGATGTACACAGCTAGCAGACTGGTCCGATGTACACAGCTAGCAGACTGGTCCGATGTACACAGCTAGCAGACTGGTCCGATGTACACAGCTAGCAGACTGGTCTGATGTACACAGCTAGCAGACTGGTCCGATGTACACAGCTAGCAGACTGGTCTGATGTACACAGCTAGCAGACTGGTCCGATGTACACAGCTAGCAGACTGGTCCGATGTACACAGCTAGCAGACTGGTCCGATGTACACAGCTAGCAGACTGGTCCGATGTCCACACAGCTAGCAGACTGGTCCGATGTCCACAGCTAGCAGACTGGTCTGATGTACACAGCTAGCAGACTGGTCTGATGTACACAGCTAGCAGACTGGTCTGATGTCCACACAGCTAGCAGACTGGTCTGATGTACACAGCTAGCAGACTGGTCTGATGTACACAGCTAGCAGACTGGTCTGATGTCCACACAGCTAGCAGACTGGTCTGATGTACACAGCTAGCAGACTGGTCTGATGTCCACAGCTAGCTAGTTTGACAGAGCAGACAAACAGATGCTCACCTTTGACTCTGTTGCTAGCAGCTCCTCAAACACCTTCTCTAGTGTCCAGCTGGAGAGAAAAGGGAGAGATATTACCATTTGCATTTAGAAATATAAGCTGATGCACTGAGGAAGGTTAGGGTCCTGATACCCAGCCCTCCGCTGCCTCTACTAGAGGATGGGGGTCTTACTGGCCTCCAGGTATTCTCTACTAGAGGGTATTTTACTTGACCTCCAGGTATTCTCTACTAGAGGATGTATTCTCTAGGCAGGGCTGCCCACTAAAGTATATTGTCCCTGGGTAAGGCTACCTACTAGAGGCTGGGGATCTTACTTGGCCTCCAGGTATTCTCGTGGCAGCTCCTCCAGCTCCTCGCTGCCCATTCCTGAGGACCTTATCTCCTGTTCCACCAGAGAGTCTACCAGGACCCTGAAGTAGGCCCACACACTGTCCTCCCACGACTCACACACTGGGAGCAGCTAGAGGAGAGAGAGACAAATCAGTCCATTACCAGTCGAGCATAGTCCTGGCCATTACCAGTCGAGCATAGTCCTGGCCATTACCAGTCGAGCATAGTCCTGGCCATTACCAGTCGAGCATAGTCCTGGCCATTACCAGTCGAGCATAGTCCTGGCCATTACCAGTCGAGCATAGTCCTGGCCATTACCAGTCGAGCATAGTCCTGGCCATTACCAGTCGAGCATAGTCCTGGCCATTACCAGTCGAGCATAGTCCTGTCTTATGTGAACATTGTTGTTATAGGTTTACTTTGACAAGGTGTTTCAGCTTTCCCTGAGACACACCACCCTCCTCCACCAGACACCCCCCTCCTCCACCAGACACCCCCCTCCTCCACATGACACCCCCCTCCTCCACATGACACCCCCCTCCTCCACATGACACCCCCCTCCTCCACATGACACCCCCCTCCTCCACATGACACCCCCCTCCTCCACATGACACCCCCCTCCTCCACATGACACACCCCCCTCCTCCACATGACACCCCCCTCCTCCACATGACACCCCCCTCCTCCACATGACACCCCCCTCCTCCACATGACACCCCCCTCCTCCACATGACACCCCCCTCCTCCACATGACACCACCCAGAGAGGGGGCTCAGGGAGATACACCACACTACATACCCGTTTGAGGTTCCCACTCAGAACAGCGTAGATGGCTCTCTCATATCTGCTGAAGTGTTCGTCGTCAGCCATCCTCCAACAGCACACCTTCCATACACAGCGGTGAGGGTTCCCCTCCACTGGTAGCAGCTCTGCACCGCCTGGACACACACACCCCGCAGTTCCATTACAGACCATACACAGCGGTGAGGGTTCCCCTCCACTGGTAGCAGCTCTGCACCGCCTGGACACACCCCGCAGTTCCATTACAGACCATACACAGCGGTGAGGGTTCCCCTCCACTGGTAGCAGCTCTGCACCGCCTGGACACACACACCCCGCAGTTCCATTACAGACCATACACAGCGGTGAGGGTTCCCCTCCACTGGTAGCAGCTCTGCACCGCCTGGACACACCCCTCAGTTCCATTACAGACCATACACAGCGGTGAGGGTTCCCCTCCACTGGTAGCAGCTCTGCACCGCCTGGACACACACACACACCCCTCAGTTCCATTACAGACCATACACAGCGGTGAGGGTTCCCCTCCACTGGTAGCAGCTCTGCACCGCCTGGGGACACCCCGCAGTTCCATTACAGACCATACATAGGGACGTGTGTTTAGGGCTGTTATGGTGACCGGATTACCGCCACAAGTCATGACCGCAGTCACATTCCACGTGAGTGTTTTTAGTCACGGTAACTAGGCTTCTCCAAGCTCTGATGCTGCTGGTCATTAGTAGCCTTCCTAACTTGCTAACTGCCTGGTACTCAGCACTCTATTGTCCCTCTAAATCACTCTGACATCAATGCAAATCTAATCAAACACTTCATGAGAGCCCATGAGCTCACGTTGCGCAACATTTCTATAGGCTGTGCTATTGCTTGAGAAAACAGAGTGATGGCCTCTATTAAAAAGAGGAGGATCCCATCAGCTTTCTATAGGCTAGGCCTACTATATTTATTTATCTACTTTCCTAATATTAAGCACACTGCTTCGCTTTACAACAGGAGTATAGCCTACCTGGCTGGCATGAAACTGAACCACGGGAAAAGCTTCCTCCATTCGCTATTTAAGTGCATAGATGACATGGATTTATTTTTCCGCATGTGCACACTCCCTCAAATCGTTTGGAGAAAATATCCTCTCTATTTTATTCAGCTTTGTTCAATTGTATTCTTCATACTATAAAATAATGCCACGGGATTTCTAAGCAGATCTGGTCTGCTAAATGAACTAGTGTAGCCCACAGCCGTATGGCAGAGCCAGATCAGGGCATAACATAAGGACGACTCAGAGTATGCTATTCTGTTCTTCTGAAATAGACTACATTTTCTTCATATCATGTTTCTTTAGACCTGTCTAAAATAAATAATGGGATTTATTGTGAAGGTGTAGGCTATATTACATGGATTTAGTAGACTTTTTTTTAAAATATAGATGTTCCAAAAGGTCTGCATCAATGGCTTGTAGGCTATGAATGTTAGCCAGGAGATGCTAAACATTTGTATGTTAATTAAAAACGGTCAATTACCGTGAGACCGGCAGTTATTTGCTTGACAATCACCCGGCTGACAAAATGTCATGACCGCCACAGCCCTACTTGTGTTAAACATGTGTTGGGGTGAGAGTGTAAGGTTGAGAACTGACCTCCGTTGATGTTGGGGTCGTGGTAAAGCTTCCATCCCTCCAGAGTAGCAGCCCTCCATGCCTGTCCACAGCGCTTACAAAGCCTCTGGGCCTACACACAAACACACACACCACTGAGACTAGAAATCCGCTCAGTATACCCTCCCGTCCACCAGGTGGCGCCGTACTGAGATCTGTCTCAAATGACACCCTTATTACCTGTATAGTGCACTACTTTTGACCAGAGCCAAGAGGTCTCTGGTCTAAAGTAGTGCACTACACAGGGAATAGGGTGTTATTTGGGAGGCGGCCGGCGTCTCACCTCGTCCGTCATGCCCGCTCTGAGGAGGGTGAACAGGTACTTCAGCAGCCTGGCGTCATCCTCCCTGTCCAGGTCTGCCAGGGGACGCTTCTGTCTGATGGGGGCGTCGGGGTCCTAAAGACAGACAGAGTTACTTTACGTTCTAAGTAAAACAACGTATTCCCTATCATGGCACAAGAGCATGTGTCTGTAGGAGAGGGAGTGTGTGTGAGTGTGTGTGTGAGTGTGTGTGTATGTATGAGAGCTAGATAGCCCCTCCTACCAGCTCAGTAACCAGGGGAACATTGAAGCCTGTGCTGGATGCGTTTCTCCTCTGTTTCAGAGCATGAAGGGTATTCTCCCTGAAAGTCAAACACACAGAATATTAGCCAAGTCACACGGGGTCTTCCTAAACTACATACAACACTTGAGAAAACACGGAAGTGCTTGTCTCTCAAAATGACTCCAGCTTACTTACCAGTACACAGACTTGGCGTAGTATTCAATGTTGTCAGAGAAGTCCCCGATTTCATCTTTGGCGATACTCTCCAACCAATCCACAACCAGCTAAGAGAGAGGAAGTGAAACCATAATGTAAAAATGTACAATGTCTCTATTACAACCATCCATCAGACTAAACAGGACGCCAAGGATTTACTCCAGATACCAGACCAGGCCCAAATCCCTGTCATTCACATGAAGAGAAGACACCGATACAGGGGGACGCAGGTCCGGGTGCCTTGTGAGAATTAGTCGGCGAGTGGGTAACCCGCCTCTACCATCCGTCCTATTGGCCAACGTGCAATCACTGGAGAATAAACCGGATGAGCTCCGTTCCAAGACTATCCTACCAACGGGACATAAAAAAAAAACTGTACTATCTTATGTTTCACCGAGTCGTGGCTGAACGACGACATGGATAATATACAGTTGGCTGGGTTTTCTGTGCATCGGCAAGACAGATGGGCCTACAACCATCCACCAGACTTAACAGGACTGAACCACTAGAGACAGATATAGGGGCCTACAACCATCCATCAGACTTAACAGGACTGAACCACTAGAGACAGCTATAGGGGCCTACAACCATCCATCAGACTTAACAGGACTGAACCACTAGAGACAGATATAGGGGCCTACAACCATCCACCAGACTTAACAGGACTGAACCACTAGAGACAGCTATAGGGGCCTACAACCATCCATCAGACTTAACAGGACTGAACCACTAGAGACAGCTATAGGGGCCTACAACCATCCATCAGACTTAACAGGACTGAACCACTAGAGACAGATATAGGGGCCTACAACCATCCATCAGACTTAACAGGACTGAACCACTAGAGACAGATATAGGGGCCTACAACCATCCATCAGACTTAACAGGACTGAACCACTAGAGACAGATATAGGGGCCTACAACCATCCATCAGACTTAACAGGAACGTACCACTAGAGACAGCTATAGGGGCCTACAACCATCCATCAGACTTAACAGGACTGAACCACTAGAGACAGATATAGGGGCCTACAACCATCCACCAGACTTAACAGGAACGTACCACTAGAGACAGATATAGGGGCCTACAACCATCCACCAGACTTAACAGGAACGTACCACTAGAGACAGATATAGGGGCCTACAACCATCCACCAGACTTAACAGGACTGAACCACTAGAGACAGATATAGGGGCCTACAACCATCCATCAGACTTAACAGGAACGTACCACTAGAGACAGCTATAGGGGCCTACAACCATCCACCAGACTTAACAGGACTGAACCACTAGAGACAGATATAGGGGCCTACAACCATCCATCAGACTTAACAGGAACGTACCACTAGAGACAGCTATAGGGGCCTACAACCATCCACCAGACTTAACAGGACTGAACCACTAGAGACAGATATAGGGGCCTACAACCATCCATCAGACTTAACAGGAACGTACCACTAGAGACAGCTATAGGGGCCTACAACCATCCATCAGACTTAACAGGACTGAACCACTAGAGACAGATATAGGGGCCTACAACCATCCACCAGACTTAACAGGAACGTACCACTAGAGACAGATATAGGGGCCTACAACCATCCACCAGACTTAACAGGAACGTACCACTAGAGACAGATATAGGGGCCTACAACCATCCACCAGACTTAACAGGACTGAACCACTAGAGACAGATATAGGGGCCTACAACCATCCATCAGACTTAACAGGAACGTACCACTAGAGACAGCTATAGGGGCCTACAACCATCCACCAGACTTAACAGGACTGAACCACTAGAGACAGATATAGGGGCCTACAACCATCCACCAGACTGAACCACTAGAGACAGATATAGGGGCCTACAACCATCCATCAGACTTAACAGGACTGAACCACTAGAGACAGATATAGGGGCCTACAACCATCCATCAGACTTAACAGGAACGTACCACTAGAGACAGCTATAGGGGCCTACAACCATCCATCAGACTTAACAGGACTGAACCACTAGAGACAGATATAGGGGTCTACAACCATCCAGACTTAACAGGACTGAACCACTAGAGACAGATATAGGGGCCTACAACCATCCATCAGACTTAACAGGACTGAACCACTAGAGACAGATATAGGGGAGGATGTGTGTTTGTGTCTGTGAGTTCTAACCTGACTCTGCCGCACTACAGCATCTCTCTGGAAGAGTTGTTCCATCACCTCCTTCTCACTAACACTGGGAGCCTGAGGAGAGAGGAGAAATGGACACACACACGAGAGAGAGAGAGAGGATGGTTACTCCATTTCTCACACAGCAAGAAACACCTGTAGTTACCGAATGACATCATAGTTCTAGAGTCCTACTCACAGCCACATCCATCATGATGTCATCCTCCAGCTCCGACTGGATCCTGTCTCTGAGGGGAGAAACACAATGATGTAACAAAGTCAAACCATGTGTCTCCATAACACCATTAAACAAACAAACAAACAAACAAACAAAGAAAGAACCAACCTGTATAGAGAAGTGATGAGGCGCCAGGTGACCATCTCCTGCTGTAAAAGCCATCTAATACCAGCGGTCTTAGAGGACTTCTGTTGCCCTGGCGCTGCCCTCGATACCAGCCTCTGGAGCATGCCCACCTGGTACAACACAATACACCATTATCACTGGGTGTTTAATAGCAGCATAGCTACACATGTACCATTATCACTGGGTGTTCATGCAACTCACTAGTCGGAAGGTGTTCTTAATGTTTTGTCACCATCACTGGGTGTTCATAAGAGTAGCACACAGCTCTGCATACACACACACACACACACACACACACACACACAATGACTCACACACATACGCAAACGCTTGGACATGCATGCTTGAGGAGCGAACCTCCTGCTCCACCAACGCTTGCACACACGTGTTCTAAAAACACTCTCACAGACAGACACTCACTCACTCACTAGCCTTCACACAGTAGAGGGAACCTGCGTCAGGTGAGAGTGAGAGAACGGTACCTTATCTTGACAGATGGCTTCATACTCCTCCAGCAGGTCAAAGACAGCGCTGGATGAGTGTCTGAGATAGGAATGGAGGAACTCTGGGAACAGACTGACTGATGCTGCAGGACACAGGAGCAGCAGGAGAGAGAGAGAGAGAGAGAGAGAGAGAGAGAGAGAGAGAGAGAGAGAGGTCAAAAGGTCAGTGTTGTTTTTCCTACACATTTCCAGAACGACACCTAGCCACTATCCTCTGTAACCCCTTTCCCCAAATCTGGACCTTGATGTCAGTTATACGTGCTGATTTTCAGACCTGGCTGGGACACCGGGGGAAGTGGAACTGCTGGCTCATCATCGATATTAAAAATCAATCAATTAAAATGTTAATAACCAGCCAGAAAATAAATAATCTCACCAGCCTCTCCGGGATCCTCCTCCTTCAGCATGACCGAGGACATGTTGATGTCGTCAGTAAAGCTGGTGTTCCCCAGCCCCAGCCCAGACAGAGGAGAAGGATACAGGCTGTTGGTCCAATCACTGTCATCCAGGTTCTGGAGCACAGAGGTAAACAGGGAGTCAGAGACAGAGACACAACGATAACAGTCAAAAACACAGAAACAATCAACGTGTGGATCGGCCTCAAAGTTGCATACTTGATTAAGTTAAGAGAGTCAGCGAAACGACGATGCACGGGCAGCGCCGCAGATATTACGACGAGCAAGATGCAACACTTGGCTCTCACACAATATCTGCACAGGTTCGCTTCACGCTCTTACAACATGGTAGCTACGTGACCAAAACAGCGGAGAAGTTCAGCCTCGCGCTCCAACGCTCTTAGTTGTTGCGGAAATTAACCCACTGTACTGTTTACTTTGTGCATCACCGTCATATCACTGAGTCTACCTTTAATAAGTGATGAATGATGATGATGCAGTGTGGTTTAACTGGCTATTCTGTTAGCTAGGTTCTTCTGTCTCCTGTACTGGCACTATCTGTCCCCTTCTTTCCTTCTTTGGAGACATACAGAACCACACAGTGTCTGTCAGCAGACAAAACACCCACTCAAGACTGGTATCCATCTCCTCACCACGCTCATACTTCCCAGGGGAGGTCGTGGTGTATGGATGAAGCGAGGAGTCCTGCCCCCGGTCGCCAAGATGGCTGACACATCTGGGTTCCTAGCAGCGCTCTTCGGGGTGACTGTAGGGGGAGAGGGAGCAGGCATAACCACTACAGCGGTTACAATAGAGTACAATCTGATACAACGGTACAGCCTCGTCTCCAGTCATTCTGGGAGACACCAACTAGCGGATGACGAGAGCCTGGGTTAAGAAACTGGACATACGTCTTCTTTGATCTAGATTTCTTCATCGTGGTTGACACCGGTTTTTACCTTTAGCCAAACAATATACTCTCATAGCGAGAGACTCACAGGACTGTTTGAAGAGGAGAGACTTACAGGACTGTTTGAAGAGGAGAGACTTACAGGACTGTTTGAAGAGGAGAGACTTACAGGACTGTTTGAAGAGGAGAGACTTACAGGACTGTTTGAAGAGGAGAGACTTACAGGACTGTTTGAAGAGGAGAGACTTACAGGACTGTTTGAAGAGGAGAGACTTACAGGACTGTTTGAAGAGGAGAGACTTACAGCACTGTTTGAAGAGGAGAGACTTACAGGACTGTTTGAAGAGGAGAGACTCACAGGACTGTTTGAAGAGGAGAGACTTACAGGACTGTTTGAAGAGGAGAGACTCACAGGACTGTTTGAAGAGGAGAGACTTACAGGACTGTTTGAAGAGGAGAGACTTACAGGACTGTTTGAAGAGGAGAGACTTACAGGACTGTTTGAAGAGGAGAGACTTACAGGACTGTTTGAAGAGGGATCCAGGTGTGTGGCGGAGCAGGGAGCGGGCAGGTGGGGTGGTACTACCTTGGCTGTCATCACCAGGAGAATGGACTGGACAACAACGGTCAGGGAATACAACTGGCTAGTTACTGGAACTAAAAGACACCTTATGCAGTCACATTACATCCCCATGACTCCTCCGTTCGCTAACTATTAGTCTGAACAGTGTGTGAGCAATGAGCAGCAGTAATAGGAGGTCTTAAAAATGGTATAACAGACATTGCACAATCCACAAAGACAACACGTAGGTAAGGTTTTTCCCTTGTCAACCTCCCAATAAGGATACAGTTGAATTGAGCCTTCTTCTGAATTGAACTCTTTCGGCGTGCCGCTCTGGTCACTTCAGCATCCCGTACAATAGGCGACAGCAACTCATTCTGGTCCCTACACAGAGGAACCATGTTAGTTCAGATACAGTAAAAGCAGGGTTTTGCGTCAGCCCTACACGGAGACGCGTGACCTGCTCTGGTCCATGCGTCGGACCTGCGCGCATGCGCATTGATCAGAGATAGTTTGGCGGTAAACAAAGTGCTCAGAAGTCATTTATTTTGAAGAAACGACAGTTTGCGCATACAAAGAAAAGTTCACCAGCGTTCTAGAAATATCTTTACTTCTCTGAGTAACGACAGAATATTGAACCCTGGCAGTAGTGGTGCCTGGAGAAATGTTGCCAATAATTTCCCCAAACGGCCCGCCCCACCAGAGGATAGGTGCCCTGTGTGAAAAATGATATGAGAAACAGTGACATACTCTGAATTACCTAAAATGATCAATCCCATATTGGGATAAATTAGGCTGTCAACTGAGTAAGAAAGTTCACAGGTTTCTGATTTTTCAAAAGATTTCTGCACTCTCAAATTCACACTTTAATAGAAAAACAACTAAATGGAATGTTCTAAGTCCATAACAACGCTTAAAATCACATCAGGAGACCACTTTTGATGTCTGGGAGAAATCTAAGAAATGTTGAGTGTAATTCAAGTGCGCAGGCACCTAGCACTGTATCTGTAGCACATGTGATGGAGTTTGCAAAACAAATGGCCACTGGATTGATGCAAATAATCAATATATAATTCTGCCAGGTTACTACTTTGTAGCTAGTTAAAAATGTAATTGAGAAGGTTTTTGGGAAAGCCTTTCCATCTACCAGAAGACGGTTTGGGCCTACCATTAGCTTTGCTATATTTTTCCTGTTCCTTAAAAATTGTCTTACCTTGCTTCAAAGTAGCCTATAGCCAAAATCTTACAATAGAAACGTGGAAGCAATTAGTTTATAAAGACTTCCTCATATGTGTTCTCCTGTTCTATTGGTTTTCTTTCATTGTCTAGCAACCAAAAGGTATTATCCTAGTACTATTAGCAACCAATGATAGTTGTTGCATCTTTAGATCTCCCTTCTTTCTACATTTCTAATGGATATTTCCTTATCCGTCCATGAAGCCTCTTAACAACGTTCTCCCGCAAATTGCATTTTGAACATTTGAGCGTAGGCCTACTGCTGTGTGCACATTGCTGTGCCTAAAAATGCTAAGAAACAATATTATATCAACATTTTTACACTAAACATTCTGGGCCCGGTTTCCCAAAAGCATCTTAAAGTGTGACTGCCTTTATAAAGCAACAAATCCCTTTGAAAAACAGCCCATGTGGCCTCAATGTGAACAGTTAGCTTATTCTAGTGTCAAAATTGACTACACATAGGATAATTTTGGTCATAAAGTCAGTCCCGTCTAAAACAGAGTTTGGACTCTGTGTGTCACGACAGGTCAATTCAGTTTGGGTTTTGATTTGACAATGTACATATGCCCACTAACATGGGGTGAACAGCTGCGGTGATTGCCCTCTATCCAATAGCATAGACAGTGAGACAGACCTGTCCAGCAGCTGACTTTGTTTACATAAGACAACACATTGCACTTTTCTTATTTTTTTACTTGAGAAATACTGCACCAAACACCTTAGATGTAAAAATTGCACAACTAAAACATCCTTGTCAAAAACGTCAAAATTCATTACACATTTCTTGAGTTAGCTGAGATTCATTCTTACTCTTAGCCTTAAGATGCTTTTGGGAAACCGGGCCCTGATCTGTTCCATATTAATGGATATAGCGTATACCTCCACTACACTACTTTGACACGCATCGTGGGGATTAAGACGTGAGTATACGCAATGCCCACAGAAAAATAAGTGCATAACACCCTAGACCAGAGCAAAAACTAAGCTAGCTAGCTGTCATCCAGAATCAATATATTCCGTTGATAACAATCACAAGTTACTGAACACTTCAAATGAAATAAAACGCCAGAAAACGTTAATTACTATAAAGGCCCATTACCTAAATAGCTGGTGGTACAAACAAACCACTTGCTAGACAAGGTGCAAGACACGTTCAAACGACTTGTTAGCTAGCTAGCTATTATTGCTAACACTAGCTAACACATGTATACCTGCCATTACAAATCTACAGACAGCGTACTCATGTAGTATAATCGCTAAATACTGTAACAAATGTTACATCCCTGTAATTCGTATTTTTCTATCAGCATAAAAAGCGTTTTACCAGTCCATGACAGCAGGATATTAACTCCAACGAAAGCTAATCCTGCTTGCTAGCTTCTACTTTTTGTTCCCGCTCGACAAGGAATTACAATCGAGCTCCAATATTGTTAATACATCCCCCCCTAACTAGAGCCATTATCCCATTCTTTAGCGACGGAAAATCATTCGTAACATCTAAATTAAGTAATTTTAAATGTGCAAATCAGTGTTTACTAGTTGTTCAATCATATTTGAGAATATACTCGATTACTTTGGACTGGAAACAATGCATGAAAAAAATATAACCGCTGCTGCTATAGAGATGGATAGAGAACTCATGTTTATATCTGTGCCACTATAGCAGCGCCATTGAGTCAATCTCTATTTGAAGTAGTCAGTTTTCTTCTTCACGATTGGCTGATCCCTCCTGATGACCCGGATGGACATGACTCCAACAGTGTCTTCAGGAGGGATCAGACATGCTTAAACGGCCTTTTGGCCATTACAGGCCTCTATTATTCTCTATGACTGCTGCGCGTCATCCACTCGACGGGCTGTAAAGAGCAGTCATTTTGCACTTAATAATGGACCATTCCTATAGCGCCACCTTCGGGTAGCAACAGTTAAACGTCAGTATATATATTTTTTATTTTCAAGAACTGGTTATTCTCTTGGCCTACACTTCATTAAATGATCTCCTTTACCAAGGCATTCTTTCGTGATATCACGTCAATGTATTAAACATGAACTTGTAGCACGTAAAGCTATACAATAACACATAGATAACAAACCCTTTATCATCAGCAATGAGTGCAGAATGTTTCACTTTGACACAGTTTGTCTTAAATCGTTTTTTTTTTTTAAGTCCATGTATTTTCATGTGGTCAGTATCAGTCCCTTTCAGACGGAGAGTGCAGAGCCATATCAATGTTTCATCAGAGTCCATGTTATTGTCCTGCATGTTGAAGAACAGGAAGTATATCAGTCCACAGAGTTTCCTGGAGACCCAGAATAGCACTGCTGTGTGTTGTGGGGTGTGTTTATATGATTCAGGCTTTCCAAGGATGCCATGTGTTCCTGAGACAAACGTCCAGACAGGCTGAGTGGTCACACCCTGGGAGAGGCTGGAGAAGCCCAAATGGCAACCTATTCATTATATAGTGCACTTATTTTGACCAGAGCCTGGACGCATCCTATTCTCTATATAGTGAACTACTTTTAACCAGAGACCTATGGGACCTGGTCAAAAGTAGTGCACTATATAGGGAATAGGGTGCCATTTGAGACACACCCTTGGCGTTGTCAGCACAGAAAGGACAATACTGACAGTATAGAAGAAGTGGTTAAATAACTGTTGAGGACCAACGGAAGTTCAGTTGTAAAAACGGTTTATTAAAAAGGTACGGCATGGAAGGGACTGGAGGGAGAACATGTATCCCAATAACACATTGTGAGTGTTTATGTCTGTGTTCATCTGATAAAAGACCACTCCCTCTCCTAAGGGACCAGACTGTTATTTGCCCCATTGCATGTTACAGTATGCTATGAGCCTGAACTCCATGGAGTTACCTCACTCTGGCCAGCGAGTTCCTCGTATCACTCAGCATCTTAACTATAGTCTGCTTCCTTGGCCCGATTTCCTTTATTCCCACCCCCCCCCCAAGGAGTCCACTCATTGGCCTGAATGACTCAGTTCCTCTGATTTGACAGCTGCTTCCACCTATCCCTGACAGGCATATCCGTTCTGCTAGGCTAGCCGTGGACGCAGCAGCAGAGGCCCAGAGCAGCTGATGAGTTCATTTGCTACTGGCTTACTGTGTGTACACTAGAGAGATAGAGATTACACTAGACATCTCTACACTGCCTCGTTATAGTGAGAAACACAGATCTCTCTCACACACACACACACACACACACACACACACACAAAGCCCAAGGCAGCGCTTCACTTCAGTCGCCATAGACATTCCTAAAGACCCATCCCACTGAATAGCAGACCCTGTAGGAAGTAATGAGACTACAGGACCAGAGGGCCTCAGATCCTCAAATCAAACATGTCATCCACGGGATTAAAGAAGAAATTGAATTATTCCAGAGTAGAGATCAGCAGGCATATTTTCAATAGATCATGTGCTATGTGCTCCTATACACAAATCAAATCAAATCAAATTGTATGTCACATGCGCTGAATACAACAGGTATTGGCAACCTTACAGTGAAATGCTTACTGACAAGCCCTTAACCAACAATGCAGTTTTAAGAAAAATAAGTGTTAAGTAAAAAATAGATAACTAAAAAAATCAAAAATAATTAAAGAGCAGCAGTAAAATAACAGTAGCGAGGCTATATACAGGGGGTGCCGGTACAGAGTCAATGTGTTAGTGGAGGTAATAACAGTAGGGAGGCTATATACAGGGGGGTACCGGTACAGAGTCAATGTGTTAGTGGAGGTAATAACAGTAGGGAGGCTATATATACAGGGGGTACCGGTACAGAGTCAATGTGTTAGTGGAGGTAATAACAGTAGGGAGGCTATATACAGGGGGGTACCGGTACAGAGTCAATGTGTTAGTGGAGGTAATAACAGTAGGGAGGCTATATATACAGGGGGTACCGGTACAGAGTCAATGTGTTAGTGGAGGTAATAACAGTAGGGAGGCTATATACAGGGGGTACCGGTATAGAGTCAATGTGTTAGTGGAGGTAATAACAGTAGGGAGGCTATATACAGGGGGTACCGGTACAGAGTCAATGTGTTAGTGGAGGTAATAACAGTAGGGAGGCTATATACAGGGGGTACCGGTACAGAGTCAATGTGTTAGTGGAGGTAATAACAGTAGGGAGGCTATATATACAGGGGGTACCGGTACAGAGTCAATGTGTTAGTGGAGGTAATAACAGTAGGGAGGCTATATATACAGGGGGTACCGGTACAGAGTCAATGTGTTAGTGGAGGTAATAACAGTAGGGAGGCTATATACAGGGGGGTACCGGTATAGAGTCAATGTGTTAGTGGAGGTAATAACAGTAGGGAGGCTATATACAGGGGGTACCGGTACAGAGTCAATGTGTTAGTGGAGGTAATAACAGTAGGGAGGCTATATACAGGGGGTACCGGTACAGATAATATAATGATAATATGCCATTTAGCAGACGCTTTTATCCAAAGCGACTTACAGTCATGCGAGCATAATTTTTTTTTTGTTGTGTATGGGTGGTCCCGGGGATCGAACCCACTACCTTGGCGTTACAAGCGCCGTGCTCTACCAGCTGAGCTACAGATCTCAGAACAGAGTCAATGTGTTAGTGGAGGTAATAACAGTAGGGAGGCTATATACAGGGGGTACCGGTACAGAGTCAATGTGTTAGTGGAGGTAATAACAGTTGGGAGGCTATATACAGGGGGTACCGGTACAGAGTCAATGTGCGGGGGAACAGGTTAGTCGAGGTAATTGAGGTAATATGTACATGTAGGTAGAGTTAAAGTGACTATGCATAGATAATAAACAGAGTAGCAGCAGCGTAAAAGAGGGGGTGGGGTGGGGTGGGGGGGGGCAATGCAAATAGTCCAGGTAGCCATTTGATTAGCTGTTCAGGAGTCTTATGGCTTGGGGGTAGAAGCTGTTAAGAAGCCTTTTGGACCTAGACTTGGCGCTCCGGTACCGCTTGCCGTGCGGTAGCAGAGAGAACAGTCTATGACTAGGGTGGCTGGAGTCTTTGACAATTTGTAGGGCCTTTGTCTGACACCGCCTGGTATAGAGGTCCTGGATGGCAGGAATCTTGGCCCTAGTGATGTACTGGGCCGTACGCACTACCCTCTGTAGCGCCTTGCGGTCGGAGGCCGAGCAGTTGCCATACCAGGCAGTGATGCAACCAGTCAGGACGCTCTCGATGGTGCAGCTGTATAACTTTTTGAGGATCTGAGGACCCATGCCAAATCTTTTCAGTCTCCTGAGGGGGAATAGGCTTTGTCATGCCCTCTTCACGACTGTCTTGGTGTGTTTGGACCATGATAGTTTGTTGGTGATGTGTACACCAAGGAACTTGAAGCTCTCGACCTGCTCCACTACAGCCCCGTCGATGAGAATGGGGGCGTGCTCGGTCCTCTTCTCCTGTAGTCCACAGAGAGATATGTAGGATATGTATGGTATGGAGTCTGACTGTCCAGCATGCAGCTCTGCTCTAGCCAGAGTCTGATAATGACATTTCCCCTGACTGAGAGAGATATGTAGAGAGAGATATGGAGAGAGAGAGAAAGAGAGAGTGGGAGAGGGAGTGATAGAGAGGGAGAGAGAGAGCACGAGAGAAAGGGAGAGTGGGCGAGAGAGTGTGGGGGAGAGAGAGAGCGCGAGAGAAAGAGAGAGAGGGAGAGAGAGAAAGAGAGGGAGTGAGGGAGATAAATAGTAATAGGGAGGGAGAGAGATAGAGAGGGAGAGCACCAGAGAAAGAGAGAGTGGGCGAGAAAGTGAGGGAGAGAGAGAGAGAGCGCGAGAGAGAGGTACATGAAAGAATATCTGCCAATGGAGTGATAGATGACTTCTGTATGAACCCTAGTCTGCTCTGCTGTGCTCTGCTGTGCTGTGATCTTGTATTCATCCGACTGCCTGGAGTATGGTAACTAGTGTGACTGGTGCTGCTGCTAACTAAGCTGTCTTTCAACTGCTTACTGCAAGACTTACATTACAGACTAGAAACTTTCCTTCACGTCTTCATTCTATTCATGTATGTATGTCTGTGTACCTGACTATCCCACCCTCCTCTACCTCAAAGCTAGTGAGGAATAAAGAGGAAACCAATAACATAACAGCAGGGGTGTCCAACTCATTCCATGGAGGGCCTAGTGTCTGCTGGTTTGGGTTTTCCTTTCAATTAAGACCTAGACAACCAGGTGAGTTCCTTACTAAGATCTAGACAACCAGGTGAGAGTTCCTTACTAAGACCCAGACAACCAGGTGAGTTCCTTACTAAGACCTAGACAACCAGGTGAGTTCCTTACTAAGACCCAGACAACCAGGTGAGTTCCTTACTAAGACCTAGACAACCAGGTGAGTTCCTTACTAAAACCTAGACAACCAGGTGAGATCCTTACTAAGACCTAGACAACTAGGTGAGAGTTCCTTACTAAGACCTAGACAACCAGGTGAGAGTTCCTTACTAAGACCTAGACAACCAGGTGAGTTCCTTACTAAGACCTAGACAACCAGGTGAGTTCCTTACTAAGACCCAGACGACCAGGTGAGTTCCTTACTAAGACCTAGACAACCAGGTGAGTTCCTTACTAAGACCCAGACAACCAGGTGAGTTCCTTACTAAGACCTAGACAACCAGGTGAGTTCCTTACTAAAACCTAGACAACCAGGTGAGATCCTTACTAAGACCTAGACAACTAGGTGAGAGTTCCTTACTAAGACCTAGACAACCAGGTGAGAGTTCCTTACTAAGACCTAGACAACCAGGTGAGTTCCTTACTAAGACCTAGACAACCAGGTGAGTTCCTTACTAAGACCCAGACGACCAGGTGAGTTCCTTACTAAGACCTAGACAACCAGGTGAGTTCCTTACTAAGACCTAGACAACCAGGTGAGAGTTCCTTACTAAGACCTAGACAACCAGGTGAGAGTTCCTTACTAAGACCTAGACAACCAGGTGAGAGTTCCTTACTAAGACCTAGACAACCAGGTGAGAGTTCCTTACTAAGACCTAGACAACCAGGTGAGAGTTCCTTACCAATCAGTGACCTTCATTTATCAATCAAGTAGGAGTGAAACCCCACAGACACTCTGCCCTCCGTGGAATGAGTTTGACACATCAGAAGATGGGGAGGTGGTTAAACCACAGAGATAAAACAATCTGTATGGTTAAACCACAGAGATAAAACAATCTGTATGGTTAAACCACAGAGACAAAACAATCTGTATGGTTAAACCACAGAGATAAAACAATCTGTATGGTTAAACCACAGAGATAAAACAATCTGTATGGTTAAACCACAGAGACAAAACAATCTGTATGGTTAAACCACAGAGACAAAACAATCTGTATGGTTAAACCACAGAGACAAAACAATCTGTATGGCAAAAACAACAACAACACAGATGATTCCGGCGGCGGACCGGCGTCATGGCGACGCCGTTGCATGGCAATCCAATTTATTGAACTACAGATGCTGGGTTATACAAAATACACCACTTCAATTAAGGCTTTTTAGTTTACATTTGGCCACCCCCCTTTTCCCTCCCCTCCCCTCCCCCATAATAAGCAGGTGATGTTGCATTTCAAATACTGTGGCTCTGTAAGGGGACATGGTACACATGGTCCATCCACCAGGACTGATGTTGTTGGTTGTCATCACAGTACACAAAGCGGCAAAGGCATTCTCTTACAAGAGGTCTACAGAGGTCACGCAACTCACAGGTCTACAGAGGTCACGCAACTCACAACAAACGTGCAACTTTAACCCCCCCCTCCCTCCCTCCCTCACTCCCTCCCTCCCTGGATGTGTCTCAAATGGCAACCTAAGCACACAGGGCTCTGGTCAAAAGTAGTGCACTATGTAGGGAATAGGGTGTCATTTGGGACGCAACCCCCTATCATCCAAGTTCTGCCTCCTCCTCATCATCATCATCATCATCATCATCATCACTACGTTGCTGTGGTTCTTTTCTTTTATTTCAATATTTTCCCCTGCTGCTTCGAACACATTAGTTTGTCCCCCCTCCCCCCACATTCACTATGGAACAGATAACAACCCCACACGGTTCCTCATCATCACTATCTTCATCACGTCATCATCATCATCATCATCCGACAGACTGACTGACAGGAAACAGGTCAAACCAAGTATTACACAGGTGAAACAGTCACTAACAGGCAAGTTTCTTTACTGACAGGATCCAATATTTGGTTTTCATATCCTCAGCTGACAACAGATGCATTAGCAAGCAATGGGGAGGGGCTGGGGGAGATGGGGGGAGGGGCTAGGGGCTAGAGGAGAGGAGTGAGATGGGGTAGAGGGGCTAGGGGACAGGGGTGAGATGGGGGAGAGGGGCTGTGGGAGGGAGGGAGAAGGGGAAAGAGGCTAGGGGACAGGGGGAGATAGAGGAGAGGGGCTGTGGGAGGGAGGGAGATAGGGGACAGGGGGAGATAGAGGAGAGGGGCTGTGGGAGGGAGGGAGATAGGGGACAGGGGGAGATGGGGGAGAGGGACTGTGGGAGGGAGGGAGAAGGGGAAAGAGGCTGGTGAGAATCTACAGCAGCGTTTCCCAAACTCGGTCCTGGGGCTCCACCTGGGTGCATGTTTTGGTTTTTGCCCTAGCACTACACAGATGATTCCAATAATCATCAAGCTTGATTATTTGAATCAGCTGTGTAGTGATAAAAGGTGCACCCTTTGGGGTCCCCAGGACCCAGTTTGAGAAACTCTGCTCTACAACGACAGAAGTGTGGAGAATGACATCACCAATGACATTTTGTTGTTTATTTGTTTCATATTAAAAACCCTCATTTAAAAAAAATCTATACTTCCTGTTGTAGATCGCAGATTCCGTGAGAGGGTATTGGCTAACTGGACAAACCAACCAATGAGAGACGGCCTTGGAAGGATAAAGAAAAAAAAACCTGATGAGGATCGCGCAGTCACGTCGGCCATTGGTGTCTCAGAAGTTGGGTGGCTTGTTAAAATGTCCAGTACCTCTTTGACCACAACCCCAATTGAAAAACCCCACTGTACAAACATCTTTGTAAACAACACAAGGGCCGCCTCCCAGATGGCACCCTATTCCCTATATAATGCACTACTTTTGACCAGGGCTCATAGGAAAACCCATAAGGCTCTGGTCAAAGGTGGTGCACTAGGATGCCATTTCAGACGCACACAACAAAACCCAGGCATGACACAGAAGGATGATTGGATCATAGTTGGATTCTCCAGATAGAAGGATGATTGGATCATAGTTGGATTCTCCAGATAGAAAAAAAAAACACATTTGAAGGCAACATATTTAGGCTAAAAAGACAATATGATAGTGACTGAAAAAACATTAAACTTTTTTTCTTCTTTTTACACATATAATATCCACAGGTTTACCCCTCAAATAAAACTCACATATAATAATCACTGTTGGATTCACAGGTTTACCCCTCAAAATAAAACTCATATCAATAGCTGGCGCAGTATAGCATGTCTCCGTAGAGACAAATCTAGTCATTTAAAAAAGACAGAAAAAATGAATGTTGAATGATCGAAGGAAAATGAAAAAAAGCACAAATAAAAAGTTAGAAAAGAAACCACAGGAGCAAGTTAGCTGTATGAACTGGGCTATATAGGCGCTCTCTGGAACGTTCTCTTTTATTTATCCGGCTAAAATAGTGGTGCTTATAAATACCGCATCATTGTAGCTACTCACCACGGCAACGTGCACATTCTGGTTAGACATCCGTTGCTACGGTTACTGTCTCCATTAGCAATAACACTGTGTAAGGAGATCGGGATTTATTTTGATTCATATCGACTGATTTTACCTATTTTATTTATAAATTTACTTTATTTTATTGACTTAATTTTTTTTCCATTTCAGTTGCATACAGTTAGAATATATATATTTATAAGTAGAAATCTTGTTCTCGCGACACTGGAGAGTGATAATGGTTAATCTATGTGCAAAAACTGATGTATTGTAGCTTTGAATCCGTTGGTCGGTTTGTTTGTTGTTGTTGTTGTTGTTAAAGGGGCGTCACCACACAGGAAAGTCCATTCGATGTTAGGTTTTAGTAACGTCGGAATGCTGGCACTGCTGAGAGAGACAGCAGAAAATCAGACCTGAGAGAGAGTGGGAGAGAGAAGGGGGGGGGGGTAGATGGAGAGAGAGGAGAGAGAGAGAGAGGAGAAAATACATTAATTACAATTAATTACAATTCTAACTGCAACATTTTATGTCACTAAATATGAGTGGGAGAAATACTCGCACAAGGTATTCCTGGGTTTTTAAGACAAAAGGAGGCCGCAGCCAAATGCCTCAACTCTCTTTTTCAATTAGGCAAGTGGCATTCTGACTCCTACAGGTGGTTCTCACCTGGCTCAGCGCAACGGAGCGGCTGTGTATATTAGAGGAGCCGACAGTTGGACTTTTTGCGTGCCTTGCCTGGCGCCGGGGTTTTCCTGTTGATTTGCCTGACCAGGTCATAGAAGATCTGAAACACAGAGAGACACAACAATGGTTAGATACAAGTTAGACACGGTCCCATGTTAAGAAACAGTGGCTAGCCATGGGTATAATGTTAAGAAACAGTGGCTAGCCATAGTTATAATGTTAATAAACAGTGGCTAGCCATAGTTATAATGTTAATAAACAGTGGCTAGCCATGGGTATAATGTTAAGAAACAGTCAAAGGTGTCTTGGTTTCAAAAAGCAAGACCATGAGAGAACACATGTAGATAGCAGAGTGCCATTGGACTTTACTGTTATCCAGTGACCCATAGTGCCTTTAGATCGATTCACACACTGTCAGATAGATGGTTTTAGAGTCAGTCGGGCCCAAGGCTCAGACCAGATCTCAGTGGACAGTGTGAGTGACGTGACCCACATCCCAACCAGACAGCAAGATGACACCTCAGGCCACAATATTTACTAGACAGACAAATCATGTCTCAATCTGTGAGAACTCGATGAACATCACCCAAGGGTATATTTATGGATAATGATAGATAATGACTCCTTCAGGGCAACTGTAGATATATTCTCAAAATGTTGCAGTCAAATATGAAGTGTCTTAGACAAGATGAAGTATCTTAGACAATATGAAGTATTTTAGACTATATGAAGTATTTTAGATTATATGAAGTATCTTAGACTATATGAAGTATTTTAGATTATATGAAGTATCTTAGACAATAGTGTATTTATAGTATCACAAACTGGTCAGAATGAATGAATGGTCTGATTATTTTATTTCACCAGACAAAGCTGTATGACTAGGGGTAATAGTAGCTGTCACTGTCACACACCCAGAGAGTTACATAACTCACACCACACCACACCACACCCCACCACGCCATGCCATGCCACGCCACGCCACGCCACGTCATGCCACGCCACATCACACCACACCACATCACACCACACCACATCACACCACATCACACCACACCACACCACACCACCCCACACCACATCACACCACGCCACACCACACGCATCACACCACACCACATCACACCACACCACACCACGTCACGCCACGCCACACCACACCACATCACGCCACACCACACCACACCACATCACACCACACCACACCACACCATACCACCACATCACGCCACGCCACGCCACGCCACACCACACCACACCACACCACATCACACCACACCACATCACACCACACCACACCACGTCACGCCACGCCACACCACACCACATCACGCCACACCACACCACACCACACCACATCACACCACGCCACACCACATCACACCACCACATCACGCCACGCCACGCCACACCGCCACGCCACGCCACGTCACGCCACACCACACCACACCACATCACACCACACCACACCACACCACATCACGTCCATTAGGAGCAGACATCCTCCTGTCCTGAATCTGCACTCTGCAATAAAAGCTTTGGACATAAAACAAACCCCTTGGACATAATCAATGGTTACAGCTCGATGCCAATTGCATAATTATAGTGATTAAACCAATATCAATCAGGTGTGTGAGTGAGTGAGAGAGAGAGAGAGCGAGGCTGCTATCATGCCAGGAGACAACGATGTCTCTTAGGCTGGCATTACCCATAAAGCCCATTTCCTGTTGACAATGACATCTCTCTAATGGAGCCAGCTGGTTGTCAATTACATAATTCTGATGGAGTCAGCTGGTTGTCAATGACACAGGTTGTGGATCAACCAAAGTCCTATAGTCTCTATTAGAATGAATCATCTCTATTAGAATGAATCATTTCAATTAGAATGAGTAATCTCTATTATAATGAATAATCTCTATTAGAATGAATCATTTCAATTAGAATGAGTAATCTGTATTATAATTAATCATCTCTATCACCACTTAAACCAAAAGCAGGGCTCAGACCAGCTAGAGACTGGTGCTTAATGGGATAACTGGTTTATAGTGGTGTAACTCCTCTGGGGTCAGGGGTCAACCCATATTAAACCCCACTGACTGACCTCACAGATACTGTAGCCTATCACAGTGATGAATGAGTGAATGAATGAATGAGGCCTGGGGCAGGTACGTGCTGCCTTGGCTGGTGGACTCTTGGCTCAGGGCAGAACAGGGTTTGGCCTCTGCTGATGCTGAGACAATTCAACCCCAATGCCATCTCTTCATTATCTAAGTGCCTTCAGAAAGTATTTACACCCCTTGACTTTTTCCAACATTTTGTTGAGTTGCAAGTTGAGAATAAAATGAATTTTTTTGTCAGCGATTTCACAAAATACTCTGTAATGTAAAAGTAGAAAGAAAATTCTGTAAAATCTGTAAAATATTAATGGAAAATTAAACACTAATATATCTTCATTACATAAGTATTCAACCCCTTGAGTCAATACATGGCCATGAGCCACTGTTTCTTAACATTATACCCATGGCTAGCCACTGTTTCTTAACATTATACCCATGGCTTGCCACTGTTTATTAACATTATACCCATGGCTAGCCACTGTTTCTTAACATTATACCCATGGCTTGCCACTGTTTCTTAACATTATACCCATGGCTAGCCACTGTTTCTTAACATTATACCCATGGCTAGCCACTGTTTATTAACATTATACCCATGGCTAACCACTGTTTAGGAAGAGATGAACACCAAGGCCAGGGCCCAATATCTGGAGCTGCTAATCAAACTGAACGCAGAGCAAGAAACACAAAGCTGCTAAAAATCAGACGTGTTATTCTGAAGCAACAGCTACAGCGTTCAAAAATCAACTGTCAAACACCTGTCCCGGTGGAACTAAACACAAGGTTGTTGACTGAAGTAGACGGCCTGACATTTGTGTGTGTGTTTGACTAGAGGTTGGAAAGTGATTTGTATGTGTACGGAGGGGGGTGAGGCTGCTATTTGTTTGTTTTATGTGTGTGTGTGTAGAGGTGATGCAGGCCAGATGAGGGGACGTCGCTGGCTGGTAGTCTCTGGTGGCATACACACACACACACAGACACATACATACACACATACACACACATACACACAGACACACACACACACACATACACACAGAGCACCATTGTGTGACTCGGGAGGTAGGGTGACATCAGAGTGGCAGTTATAAACACAGTGGCGATCACAGTGTGCCCAGAAGGAAGGAAGGCTCAACTCCATGGACAGTGAGGTTACTGATTAACCTCAGACTAAATATCTAAATATCCCACACTGCTACTGACAACAGCAACCTAGTTTAGTCCTATGAGTTTCTGTTGATAGGAGGTAGAGAACCTGTTGTTTAAAGTTTCTGTTGATAGGAGGTAGAGAACCTGTTGTTTAAAGTTTATGTTGATAGGAGGTAGAGAACCCGTTGTTTAAAGTTTCTGTTGATAGGAGGTAGAGAACCTGTTGTTTAAAGTTTCTGTTGATAGGAGGTAGAGAACCCGTTGTTTAAAGTTTCTGTTGATAGGAGGTAGAGAACCTGTTGTTAAAAGTTTCTGTTGATAGGAGGTAGATAACCTGTTGTTTAAAGTTTCTGTTGATAGGAGGTAGAGAACCTGTTGTTTAAATGTTCTGTTGATAGGAGGTAGAGAACCTGTTGTTTAAAGTTTCTGTTGATAGGAGGTAGAGAACCTGTTGTTTAAATTTTCTGTTGATAGGAGGTAGAGAACCTGTTGTTTACATTTTCTGTTGATAGGAGGTAGAGAACCTGTTGTTTAAAGTTTCTGTTGATAGGAGGTAGAGAACCTGTTGTTTAAATGTATCTGTTGATAGGAGGTAGAGAACCTGTTGTTTAAAGTTTCTGTTGATAGGAGGTAGAGAACCTGTTGTTTAAAGTTTCTGTTGATAGGAGGTAGAGAACCTGTTTAAAGTTTATGTTGATAGGAGGTAGAGAACCTGTTGTTTAAAGTTTATGTTGATAGGAGGTAGAGAACCTGTTGTTTCAAGTTTCTGTTGATAGGAGGTAGAGAACCTGTTGTTTGAAACTGGATTAGAAAAGACTCCAGTGTCAATAGTAACAATCATTCTCTCGAATGAGTGTCCAGATGTGGAATGTACTGATGCAGGGTGGGTACTGATGCAGGGTGTGTGGGTACTGATGCAGGGTGTGTGGGTACTGATGCAGGGTGTGTGGGGACTGATGCAGGGTGGGTACTGATGCAGGGTGTGTGGGGACTGATGCAGGGTGTGTGGGTACTGATGCAGGGTGTGTATACTGATGCAGGGTGTGTTTACTGATGCAGGGTGTGTATACTGATGAAGGGTGTGTGGGTACTGATGCAGGGTGTGTACTGATGCAGGGTGTGTGGGTACTGATGCAGGGTGTGTGGGTACTGATGCAGGGTGTGTGTACTGATGCAGGGTGTGTATACTGATGCAGGGTGTGGGTACTGATGCAGGGTGTGTGTGTACTGATGCAGGGTGTGTGTACTGATGCAGGGTATGTGTACTGATGCAGGGTGTGTATACTGATGCAGGGTGTGTGTACTGATGCAGGGTGTGTACTGATGCAGGATGTGTGTACTGATGCAGGGTGTGTGTGTACTGATGCAGGGTGTGTGGGTACTGATGCAGGGTGTGTGGGTACTGATGCAGGGTGTGTGGGTACTGATGCAGGGTGTGTACTGATGCAGGGTGTGTACTTATGCAGGGTGTGTGTACTGATGCAGGGTGTGTATACTGATGCAGGGTGTGTATACTGATGCAGGATGTGTGTACTGATGCAGGGTGTGTGTACTGATGCAGGGTGTGTGTACTGATGCAGGGTGTGTATACTGATGCAGGATGTGTGTACTGATGCAGGGTGTGTGTACTGATGCAGGATGTGTGTACTGATGCAGGGTGTGTGTGTACTGATGCAGAGTGTGTGTACTGATGCAGGGTGTGTGTACTGATGCAGGGTGTGTGTACTGATGCAGGGTGTGTGTACTGATGCAGGGTGTGTGTACTGATGCAGGGTGTGTGTACTGATGCAGGGTGTGTGGGTACTGATGCAGGGTGTGTGTACTGATGCAGGGTGTGTGTACTGATGCAGGGTGGGTACTGATGCAGGGTGTGTACTTATGCAGGGTGTGTATACTGATGCAGGGTGTGTATACTGATGCAGGGTGTGTACTTATGCAGGGTGTGTACTTATGCAGGGTGTGTATACTGATGCAGGGTGTGTATACTGATGCAGGATGTGTGTACTGATGCAGGGTGTGTGTGTACTGATGCAGGGTGTGTATACTGATGCAGGGTGTGTGTACTGATGCAGGGTGTGTACTGATGCAGGATGTGTGTACTGATGCAGGGTGTGTGTGTACTGATGCAGGGTGTGTGGGTACTGATGCAGGGTGTGTGGGTACTGATGCAGGGTGTGTGGGTACTGATGCAGGGTGTGTACTGATGCAGGGTGTGTACTTATGCAGGGTGTGTGTACTGATGCAGGGTGTGTATACTGATGCAGGGTGTGTATACTGATGCAGGATGTGTGTACTGATGCAGGGTGTGTGTACTGATGCAGGGTGTGTGTACTGATGCAGAGTGTGTGTACTGATGCAGGGTGTGTGTACTGATGCAGGGTGTGTGTACTGATGCAGGGTGTGTGTACTGATGCAGGGTGTGTGTACTGATGCAGGGTGTGTGTACTGATGCAGGGTGTGTGGGTACTGATGCAGGGTGTGTGTACTGATGCAGGGTGTGTGTACTGATGCAGGGTGGGTACTGATGCAGGGTGTGTACTTATGCAGGGTGTGTATACTGATGCAGGGTGTGTATACTGATGCAGGGTGTGTACTTATGCAGGGTGTGTACTTATGCAGGGTGTGTATACTGATGCAGGGTGTGTATACTGATGCAGGGTGTGTATACTGATGCAGGGTGTGTATACTGATGCAGGGTGTGTGTACTGATGCAGGGTGTGTGTACTGATGCAGGGTGTGTGGGTACTGATGCAGGGTGTGTATACTGATGCAGGATGTGTGTACTGATGCAGGGTGTGTGTGTACTGATGCAGGGTGTGTGTACTGATGCAGGGTGTGTGTACTGATGCAGGGTGTGAGAGGTGTGAGTGTGTTGTGCTCACCTCGTTGACGTTGATCTTGGACTTTGCGGAGGACTCCAGGAATGCACAGCTGCTCCACTGTCTGGCCAGGTTCTGTCCCTGTTCCTTCCCCACAACACGCTCATCCTCCAGATCACATTTATTACCCACCAGAATCATCGGAACCTGGAGAGAGGAGGGGGAGAGGGGGGAGGAGGGGGGGGGAGGAGGGGGGAGGAGGAGGAGGGAGGATGAGGGGGGAGGGGAGGAGGAGGTGGAGGGGGGGAGGAGGGAGGATGGAGGATGAGGGGGGAGGGAAGGAGGAGGTGGAAGGGGGAGGGGGAGGAGGGAGGAGGGGGGAGGGGAGGAGGGGGGGAGGAGGGAGGAGTGGAGACAGGAAAGAGAGAGGGAGAGAATATAGGGAGAGAGAGATACGTTTTATAATATCCTAGGTCACATTAAACACTTAGGTATGAAGGGTTTCTGCTGTGAGTATCCTCCCCTGGTTTACTGTAGAGAGAGAGGAATGAAATGAAACACCCAAGGTAGCAGCATGCTATCTGCCCAAGGTAGCAGCATGCTATCTGCCCAAGGTAGCAGCATGCCATCAGCCCAAGGTAGCAGCATGCCATCAACCCAAGGTAGCAGCATGCTATCTGCCCAAGGTAGCAGCATGCTATCTGCCCAAGGTAGCAGCATGCCATCAGCCCAAGGTAGCAGCATGCCATCAACCCAAGGTAGCAGCATGCCATCAGCCCAAGGTAGCAGCATGCCATCAACCCAAGGTAGCAGCATGCTATCTGCCCAAGGTAGCAGCATGCTATCTGCCCAACGTAGCAGCATGCTATCTGCCCAAGGTAGCAGCATGCTATCTGCCCAAGGTAGCAGCATGCTATCTGCCCAAGGTAGCAGCATGCCATCAGCCCAAGGTAGCAGCATGCCATCTGCCCAAGGTAGCAGCATGCTATCTGCCCAAGGTAGCAGCATGCCATCAACCCAAGGTAGCAGCATGCCATCAGCCCAAGGTAGCAGCATGCTATCTGCCCAAGGTAGCAGCATGCCATCAACCCAAGGTAGCAGCATGCTATCTGCCCAAGGTAGCAGCATGCTATCTGCCCAAGGTAGCAGCATGCTATCTGCTCTCCTAGGATCTCAGTGTATGTGTGTGTGAGTGTAGTTGTGTGTCTTCTGTGTGTGTGTATTCATGTGTGTGTATGTGATAACTTACATCGTCAGTGTCTTTGACTCGGAGGATCTGTTCTCGTAGGTCTTGCAGATCGTTGAACGTGGACTGGGCTGTGATGGAGTATACTAAGGCAAAGCCCTGGCCGTTCTTCATGTACAGATCTCTCATGGCTGTAAATTGTTCCTGTGGAGGAGAGAGAAATACAGGAAGCTAAAGCCTTGTCTTTAGGGGTGATAACATGGGTAAGGATCCAGTCTAAAGGCTTGTCATTAGGGATGATAACATGGGCAAGGATCCAATCTAAAGCCTTGTCATTAGGGATGATAACATGGGCAAGGATCCAGTCTAAAGCCTTGTCTTTAGGGGTGATAACATGGGTAAGGATCCAGTCTAAAGCCTTGTCATTAGGGGTAATAACATGGGTAAGGATCCAGTCTAAAGCTTAGTCATTAGGGGTGATAACATGGGTAAGGATCCAGTCTAAAGCCTTGTCATTAGGGGTGATAACATGGGCAAGGATCCAGTCTAAAGCCTTGTCATTAGGGGTGATAACATGGGTAAGGATCCAGTCTAAAGCCTTGTCATTAGGGGTGATAACATGGGCAAGGATCCAGTCTAAAGCCTTGTCATTAGGGGTGATAACATGGGCAATGATCCATCCAATACTTTTCTCTTCATCTTGTGTAAATATGTGCCTTGCCCCTAACCCTAACCCTAACCCTAACCCATCACCCGGCTTGGATGAGGTGAGCCTCAGTATCATTCCAACTGAGTTAACAAGATGTACGAGCACAGTAGAGATACTGAAGACAGTGTGGTAGAGGAGGAGGCTGATCACAGTAGAGATACTGAACACAGTGTGGTAGAGGAGGAGGCTGATCACAGTAGAGATACTGAAGACAGTGTGGTAGAGGAGGAGGCTGATCACAGTAGAGATACTGAACACAGTGTGGTAGAGGAGGAGGCTGATCACAGTAGAGATACTGAAGACAGTGTGGTAGAGGAGGAGGCTGATCACAGTAGAGATACTGAACACAGTGTGGTAGAGGAGGAGGCTGAGCACAGTAGAGATACTGAAGACAGTGTGGTGGAGGAGGAGGCTGAGCACAGTAGAGATACTGAACACAGTGTGGTGGAGGAGGAGGCTGATCACAGTAGAGATACTGAACACAGTGTGGTGGAGGAGGAGGCTGATCACAGTAGAGATACTGAACACAGTGTGGTGGAGGAGGAGGCTGATCACAGTAGAGATACTGAACACAGTGTGGTGGAGGAGGAGGCTGATCACAGTAGAGATACTGAACACAGTGTGGTGGAGGAGGAGGCTGATCACAGTAGAGATACTGAACACAGTGTGGTAGAGGAGGAGGCTGATCACAGTAGAGATACTGAAGACAGTGTGGTGGAGGAGGAGGCTGATCACAGTAGAGATACTGAAGACAGTGTGGTGGAGGAGGAGGCTGATCACAGTAGAGATACTGAACACAGTGTGGTGGAGGAGGAGGAGGCTGATCACAGTAGAGATACTGAACACAGTGTGGTGGAGGAGGAGGCTGATCACAGTAGAGATACTGAAGACAGTGTGGAGGAGGCTGATCACAGTAGAGACACTGAAGACAGTGTGGTAGAGGTGGAGGCTGATCACAGTAGAGATACTGAACACAGTGTGGTGGAGGTGGAGGCTGATCACAGTAGAGATACTGAACACAGTGTGGTGGAGGTGGAGGCTGATCACAGTAGAGATACTGAACACAGTGTGGTGGAGGAGGAGGCTGATCACAGTAGAGATACTGAACACAGTGTGGTGGAGGCTGATCACAGTAGAGATACTGAACCCAGTGTGGTGGAGGAGGAGGCTGATCACAGTAGAGATACTGAACACAGTGTGGTGGAGGAGGAGGCTGATCACAGTAGAGATACTGAACACAGTGTGGTGGAGGCTGATCACAGTAGAGATACTGAACACAGTGTGGTGGAGGCTGATCACAGTAGAGATACTGAAGACAGTGTGGTGGAGGAGGAGGCTGATCACAGTAGAGATACTGAACACAGTGTGGTGGAGGAGGAGGCTGATCACAGTAGAGATACTGAAGACAGTGTGGTGGAGGAGGAGGCTGATCACAGTAGAGATACTGAACACAGTGTGGTGGAGGAGGAGGCTGATCACAGTAGAGATACTGAAGACAGTGTGGAGGAGGAGGAGGCTGATCACAGTAGAGATACTGAAGACAGTGTGGTGGAGGAGGAGGCTGATCACAGTAGAGATACTGAAGACAGTGTGGATGAGGAGGAGGAGGCTGATCACAGTAGAGATACTGAAGACAGTGTGGTGGAGGAGGAGGCTGATCACAGTAGAGATACTGAACACAGTGTGGTAGAGGAGGAGGCTGATCACAGTAGAGATACTGAAGACAGTGTGGTGGAGGAGGAGGCTGATCACAGTAGAGATACTGAAGAGTGTGGATGAGGAGGAGGAGGCTGATCACAGTAGAGATACTGAACACAGTGTGGTGGAGGAGGAGGCTGATCACAGTAGAGATACTGAAGACAGTGTGGTGGAGGAGGAGGCTGATCACAGTAGAGATACTGAAGACAGTGTGGTGGAGGAGGAGGCTGATCACAGTAGAGATACTGAAGACAGTGTGGTGGAGGAGGAGGCTGATCACAGTAGAGATACTGAACACAGTGTGGTAGAGGTGGAGGCTGATCACAGTAGAGATACTGAACACAGTGTGGTAGAGGAGGAGGCTGATCACAGTAGAGATACTGAACACAGTGTGGTGGAGGAGGAGGCTGATCACAGTAGAGATACTGAAGACAGTGTGGAGGAGGCTGATCACAGTAGAGATACTGAAGACAGTGTGGATGAGGAGGAGGAGGCTGATCACAGTAGAGATACTGAACACAGTGTGGTGGAGGAGGAGGCTGATCACAGTAGAGATACTGAACACAGTGTGGTGGAGGAGGAGGCTGATCACAGTAGAGATACTGAAGACAGTGTGGTAGAGGAGGAGGCTGATCACAGTAGAGATACTGAAGACAGTGTGGTGGAGGAGGAGGCTGATCACAGTAGAGATACTGAAGACAGTGTGGTAGAGGAGGAGGCTGATCACAGTAGAGATACTGAAGACAGTGTGGTGGAGGAGGAGGCTGATCACAGTAGAGATACTGAACACAGTGTGGTGGAGGAGGAGGCTGATCACAGTAGAGATACTGAAGACAGTGTGGTAGAGGAGGAGGCTG
>NW_028164027.1:316776-414276 GCF_964263955.1 Coregonus lavaretus
TTCAGTATCTCTACTGTGATCAGCCTCCTCCTCCACCACACTGTCTTCAGTATCTCTACTGTGATCAGCCTCCTCCTCCACCACACTGTGTTCAGTATCTCTACTGTGATCAGCCTCCTCCTCTACCACACTGTCTTCAGTATCTCTACTGTGATCAGCCTTCTCCTCCACCACACTGTCTTCAGTATCTCTACTGTGATCAGCCTCCTCCTCCACCACACTGTCTTCAGTATCTCTACTGTGATCAGCCTCCTCCTCCACCACACTGTCTTCAGTATCTCTACTGTGATCAGCCCTTCCTCCTCCTCCCCACACCCACTGTGTTCAGTATCTCTACTGTGATCAGCCTCCTCCTCCTCATCCACACTGTCTTCAGTATCTCTACTGTGATCAGCCTCCTCCTCCACCACACTGTCTTCAGTATCTCTACTGTGATCAGCCTCCTCCTCCACCACACTGTCTTCAGTATCTCTACTGTGATCAGCCTCCTCCTCCTCATCCACACTGTCTTCAGTATCTCTACTGTGATCAGCCTCCTCCTCCACCACACTGTCTTCAGTATCTCTACTGTGATCAGCCTCCTCCTCCACCACACTGTCTTCAGTATCTCTACTGTGATCAGCCTCCTCCTCCACCACACTGTCTTCAGTATCTCTACTGTGATCAGCCTCCTCCTCCACCACACTGTGTTCAGTATCTCTACTGTGATCAGCCTCCTCCTCCACCACACTGTCTTCAGTATCTCTACTGTGATCAGCCTCCACCACACTGTGTTCAGTATCTCTACTGTGATCAGCCTCCACCTCTACCACACTGTGTTCAGTATCTCTACTGTGATCAGCCTCCTCCTCCACCACACTGTGTTCAGTATCTCTACTGTGATCAGCCTCCTCCTCCACCACACTGTCTTCAGTATCTCTACTGTGATCAGCCTCCTCCTCCACCACACTGTGTTCAGTATCTCTACTGTGATCAGCCTCCTCCACACTGTCTTCAGTATCTCTACTGTGATCAGCCTCCTCCTCCACCACACTGTCTTCAGTATCTCTACTGTGATCAGCCTCCTCCTCCACCACACTGTCTTCAGTATCTCTACTGTGATCAGCCTCCTCCTCCTCCACACTGTGTTCAGTATCTCTACTGTGATCAGCCTCCTCCTCCACCACACTGTGTTCAGTATCTCTACTGTGATCAGCCTCCTCCACACTGTCTTCAGTATCTCTACTGTGATCAGCCTCCTCCTCCACCACACTGTGTTCAGTATCTCTACTGTGATCAGCCTCCTCCACACTGTCTTCAGTATCTCTACTGTGATCAGCCTCCTCCTCCACCACACTGTCTTCAGTATCTCTACTGTGATCAGCCTCCTCCTCTACCACACTGTCTTCAGTATCTCTACTGTGATCAGCCTCCTCCTCCACCACACTGTGTTCAGTATCTCTACTGTGATCAGCCTCCTCCTCCTCTACCACACTGTGTTCAGTATCTCTACTGTGATCAGCCTCCTCCTCCACCACACTGTGTTCAGTATCTCTACTGTGATCAGCCTCCTCCTCCACCACACTGTGTTCAGTATCTCTACTGTGATCAGCCTTCTCCTCCACCACATTGTCTTCAGTATCTCTACTGTGATCAGCCTCCTCCTCCTCCACACTGTGTTCAGTATCTCTACTGTGATCAGCCTCCTCCTCCACCACACTGTGTTTAGTATCTCTACTGTGATCAGCCTTCTCCTCCACCACATTGTCTTCAGTATCTCTACTGTGATCAGCCTCCTCCTCCACCACACTGGGTTCAGTATCTCTACTGTGATCAGCCTCCTCCTCCTCCACACTGTGTTCAGTATCTCTACTGTGATCAGCCTCCTCCTCCACCACACTGTGTTCAGTATCTCTACTGTGATCAGCCTCCTCCTCCACCACACTGTCTTCAGTATCTCTACTGTGATCAGCCTCCTCCTCCTCTACCACACTGTGTTCAGTATCTCTACTGTGATCAGCCTCCTCCTCCACCACACTGTGTTCAGTATCTCTACTGTGATCAGCCTCCTCCTCCACCACACTGTGTTCAGTATCTCTACTGTGATCAGCCTCCTCCTCCACCACACTGTCTTCAGTATCTCTACTGTGATCAGCCTCCTCCTCCACCACACTGTGTTCAGTATCTCTACTGTGATCAGCCTCCTCCTCCACCACACTGTCTTCAGTATCTCTACTGTGATCAGCCTCCACCACACTGTGTTCAGTATCTCTACTGTGATCAGCCTCCTCCTCCTCATCCACACTGTCTTCAGTATCTCTACTGTGATCAGCCTCCTCCTCCACCACACTGTCTTCAGTATCTCTACTGTGATCAGCCTCCTCCTCCTCATCCACACTGTCTTCAGTATCTCTACTGTGATCAGTCTCCTCCTCCACCACACTGTGTTCAGTATCTACTGTGATCAGCCTCCTCCTCCTCATCCACACTGTCTTCAGTATCTCTACTGTGATCAGCCTCCTCCTCCACCACACTGTGTTCAGTATCTCTACTGTGATCAGCCTCCTCCTCCACCACACTGTGTTCAGTATCTCTACTGTGATCAGCCTCCTCCACCACACTGTCTTCAGTATCTCTACTGTGATCAGCCTCCTCCTCTACCACACTGTCTTCAGTATCTCTACTGTGATCAGCCTCCTCCTCCTCCACACTGTCTTCAGTATCTCTACTGTGATCAGCCTCCTCCTCCACCACACTGTGTTCAGTATCTCTACTGTGATCAGCCTCCTCCTCCACCACACTGTTCAGTATCTCTACTGTGATCAGCCTCCTCCTCCACCACACTGTGTTCAGTATCTCTACTGTGATCAGCCTCCTCGTCCACCACACTGTGTTCAGTATCTCTACTGTGATCAGCCTCCTCCTCCTCCTCCACACTGTCTTCAGTATCTCTACTGTGATCAGCCTCCTCCTCCACACTGTCTTCAGTATCTCTACTGTGATCAGCCTCCACCTCTACCACACTGTCTTCAGTATCTCTACTGTGATCAGCCTCCTCCTCTACCACACTGTGTTCAGTATCTCTACTGTGATCAGCCTCCTCCTCTACCACACTGTGTTCAGTATCTCTACTGTGATCAGCCTCCTCCTCTACCACACTGTGTTCAGTATCTCTACTGTGATCAGCCTCCTCCTCCTCTACCACACTGTGTTCAGTATCTCTACTGTGATCAGCCTCCACCTCTACCACACTGTCTTCAGTATCTCTACTGTGATCAGCCTCCTCCTCCACCACACTGTCTTCAGTATCTCTACTGTGATCAGCCTCCTCCTCCTCTACCACACTGTGTTCAGTATCTCTACTGTGATCAGCCTCCTCCTCCACCACACTGTGTTCAGTATCTCTACTGTGATCAGCCTCCTCCTCCTCCACCACACTGTCTTCAGTATCTCTACTGTGATCAGCCTCCTCCTCCACCACACTGTGTTCAGTATCTCTACTGTGATCAGCCTCCTCCTCTACCACACTGTGTTCAGTATCTCTACTGTGATCAGCCTCCTCCTCCACCACACTGTGTTCAGTATCTCTACTGTGCTCAGCCTCCTCCTCTACCACACTGTGTTCAGTATCTCTACTGTGATCAGCCTCCTCCTCTACCACACTGTGTTCAGTATCTCTACTGTGATCAGCCTCCTCCTCCACCACACTGTGTTCAGTATCTCTACTGTGATCAGCCTCCTCCTCTACCACACTGTGTTCAGTATCTCTACTGTGATCAGCCTCCTCCTCCTCCACACTGTCTTCAGTATCTCTACTGTGATCAGCCTCCTCCTCCACACTGTCTTCAGTATCTCTACTGTGATCAGCCTCCTCCTCCACACTGTCTTCAGTATCTCTACTGTGATCAGCCTCCTCCTCCACCACACTGTCTTCAGTATCTCTACTGTGATCAGCCTCCTCCTCCTCTACCACACTGTGTTCAGTATCTCTACTGTGATCAGCCTCCTCCTCCTCTACCACACTGTGTTCAGTATCTCTACTGTGATCAGCCTCCTCCTCTACCACACTGTCTTCAGTATCTCTACTGTGATCAGCCTCCTCCTCCACCACACTGTGTTCAGTATCTCTACTGTGATCAGCCTCCTCCTCCACCACACTGTGTTCAGTATCTCTACTGTGATCAGCCTCCTCCTCCTCTACCACACTGTGTTCAGTATCTCTACTGTGATCAGCCTCCACCTCTACCACACTGTCTTCAGTATCTCTACTGTGATCAGCCTCCTCCTCCACCACACTGTGTTCAGTATCTCTACTGTGATCAGCCTCCTCCTCTACCACACTGTCTTCAGTATCTCTACTGTGATCAGCCTCCTCCTCTACCACACTGTGTTCAGTATCTCTACTGTGATCAGCCTCCTCCTCTACCACACTGTCTTCAGTATCTCTACTGTGATCAGCCTCCTCCTCTACCACACTGTGTTCAGTATCTCTACTGTGCTCAGCCTCCTCCTCTACCACACTGTCTTCAGTATCTCTACTGTGATCAGCCTCCTCCTCTACCACACTGTGTTCAGTATCTCTACTGTGATCAGCCTCCTCCTCTACCACACTGTCTTCAGTATCTCTACTGTGATCAGCCTCCTCCTCTACCACACTGTGTTCAGTATCTCTACTGTGATCAGCCTCCTCCTCCACCACACTGTGTTCAGTATCTCTACTGTGATCAGCCTCCTCCTCTACCACACTGTCTTCAGTATCTCTACTGTGATCAGCCTCCTCCTCTACCACACTGTGTTCAGTATCTCTACTGTGATCAGCCTCCTCCTCCACCACACTGTGTTCAGTATCTCTACTGTGATCAGCCTCCTCCTCCTCCACACTGTCTTCAGTATCTCTACTGTGATCAGCCTCCTCCTCCACCACACTGTGTTCAGTATCTCTACTGTGATCAGCCTCCTCCTCTACCACACTGTGTTCAGTATCTCTACCGTGATCAGCCTCCTCCTCCACCACACTGTGTTCAGTATCTCTACTGTGATCAGCCTCCTCCTCTACCACACTGTGTTCAGTATCTCTACTGTGATCAGCCTCCTCCTCTACCACACTGTGTTCAGTATCTCTACTGTGATCAGCCTCCTCCTCTACCACACTGTGTTCAGTATCTCTACTGTGCTCAGCCTCCTCCTCCACCACACTGTGTTCAGTATATCTACTGTGATCAGCCTCCTCCTCCACCACACTGTGTTCAGTATCTCTACTGTGATCAGCCTCCTCCTCCACCACACTGTGTTCAGTATATCTACTGTGATCAGCCTCCTCCTCTACCACACTGTGTTCAGTATCTCTACTGTGATCAGCCTCCTCCTCTACCACACTGTGTTCAGTATCTCTACTGTGATCAGCCTCCTCCTCTACCACACTGTCTTCAGTATCTCTACTGTGATCAGCCTCCTCCTCCTCCTCCACACTGTCTTCAGTATCTCTACTGTGATCAGCCTCCTCCTCCACCACACTGTGTTCAGTATCTCTACTGTGATCAGCCTCCTCCTCCACCACACTGTGTTCAGTATCTCTACTGTGATCAGCCTCCTCCTCCACCACACTGTCTTCAGTATCTCTACTGTGATCAGCCTCCTCCTCCACCACACTGTGTTCAGTATCTCTACTGTGATCAGCCTCCTCCTCCACCACACTGTGTTCAGTATCTCTACTGTGATCAGCCTCCTCCTCTACCACACTGTGTTCAGTATCTCTACTGTGATCAGCCTCCTCCTCCACCACACTGTGTTCAGTATCTCTACTGTGATCAGCCTCCTCCTCCACCACACTGTGTTCAGTATCTATACTGTGATCAGCCTCCTCCTCTACCACACTGTGTTCAGTATCTCTACTGTGATCAGCCTCCTCCTCCACCACACTGTGTTCAGTATCTCTACTGTGATCAGCCTCCTCCTCCTCCACACTGTCTTCAGTATCTCTACTGTGATCAGCCTCCTCCTCCACCACACTGTCTTCAGTATCTCTACTGTGATCAGCCTCCTCCTCCTCTACCACACTGTGTTCAGTATCTCTACTGTGATCAGCCTCCTCCTCTACCACACTGTGTTCAGTATCTCTACTGTGATCAGCCTCCTCCTCCACCACACTGTCTTCAGTATCTCTACTGTGCTCAGCCTCCTCCTCCACCACACTGTCTTCAGTATCTCTACTGTGCTCAGCCTCCTCCTCTACCACACTGTGTTCAGTATCTCTACTGTGATCAGCCTCCTCCTCTACCACACTGTGTTCAGTATCTCTACTGTGCTCGTACATCTTGTTAACTCAGTTGGAATGATAATGAGGCTCACCTCATCCAAGCCAGGTGATGGGTTAGGGTTAGGGTTAGGGTTAGGGGCAAGGCACATATTTACACAAGATGAAGAGAAAAGTATTGGATGGATCATTGCCCATGTTATCACCCCTAATGACAAGGCTTTAGACTGGATCCTTGCCCATGTTATCACCCCTAATGACAAGGCTTTAGACTGGATCCTTACCCATGTTATCACCCCTAATGACAAGGCTTTAGACTGGATCCTTACCCATGTTATCACCCCTAATGACAAGGCTTTAGACTGGATCCTTACCCATGTTATCACCCCTAATGACTAAGCTTTAGACTGGATCCTTACCCATGTTATTACCCCTAATGACAAGGCTTTAGACTGGATCCTTACCCATGTTATCACCCCTAAAGACAAGGCTTTAGACTGGATCCTTGCCCATGTTATCATCCCTAATGACAAGGCTTTAGATTGGATCCTTGCCCATGTTATCATCCCTAATGACAAGCCTTTAGACTGGATCCTTACCCATGTTATCACCCCTAAAGACAAGGCTTTAGCTTCCTGTATTTCTCTCTCCTCCACAGGAACAATTTACAGCCATGAGAGATCTGTACATGAAGAACGGCCAGGGCTTTGCCTTAGTATACTCCATCACAGCCCAGTCCACGTTCAACGATCTGCAAGACCTACGAGAACAGATCCTCCGAGTCAAAGACACTGACGATGTAAGTTATCACATACACACACATGAATACACACACACAGAAGACACACAACTACACTCACACACACATACACTGAGATCCTAGGAGAGCAGATAGCATGCTGCTACCTTGGGCAGATAGCATGCTGCTACCTTGGGCAGATAGCATGCTGCTACCTTGGGTTGATGGCATGCTGCTACCTTGGGCAGATAGCATGCTGCTACCTTGGGCAGATAGCATGCTGCTACCTTGGGCAGATAGCATGCTGCTACCTTGGGCAGATAGCATGCTGCTACCTTGGGCTGATGGCATGCTGCTACCTTGGGCAGATAGCATGCTGCTACCTTGGGCAGATAGCATGCTGCTACCTTGGGCAGATAGCATGCTGCTACCTTGGGCAGATAGCATGCTGCTACCTTGGGTTGATGGCATGCTGCTACCTTGGGCAGATAGCATGCTGCTACCTTGGGCTGATGGCATGCTGCTACCTTGGGCAGATAGCATGCTGCTACCTTGGGCTGATGGCATGCTGCTACCTTGGGTTGATGGCATGCTGCTACCTTGGGCAGATAGCATGCTGCTACCTTGGGCAGATGGCATGCTGCTACCTTGGGCTGATGGCATGCTGCTACCTTGGGCAGATAGCATGCTGCTACCTTGGGCAGATAGCATGCTGCTACCTTGGGCAGATAGCATGCTGCTACCTTGGGCAGATAGCATGCTGCTACCTTGGGCAGATAGCATGCTGCTACCTTGGGTTGATGGCATGCTGCTACCTTGGGCTGATGGCATGCTGCTACCTTGGGTTGATGGCATGCTGCTACCTTGGGCAGATAGCATGCTGCTACCTTGGGTGTTTCATTTCATTCCTCTCTCTCTACAGTAAACCAGGGGAGGATACTCACAGCAGAAACCCTTCATACCTAAGTGTTTAATGTGACCTAGGATATTATAAAACGTATCTCTCTCTCCCTATATTCTCTCCCTCTCTCTTTCCTGTCTCCACTCCTCCCTCCTCCCCCCCTCCTCCCCTCCCCCCTCCTCCCTCCTCCCCCTCCCCCTCCCCCCTCCTCCTCCCCTCCCCCCTCATCCTCCATCCTCCCTCCTCCCTCCTCCCCCCCTCCACCTCCTCCTCCCTCCTCCTCCCCTACCCCCTCATCCTCCCTCCTCCTCCCCCCCCCCCCCCCCCCCCCTCCTCCTCCCTCTCCCCCTCCTCTCTCCAGGTTCCGATGATTCTGGTGGGTAATAAATGTGATCTGGAGGATGAGCGTGTTGTGGGGAAGGAACAGGGACAGAACCTGGCCAGACAGTGGAGCAGCTGTGCATTCCTGGAGTCCTCCGCAAAGTCCAAGATCAACGTCAACGAGGTGAGCACAACACACTCACACCTCACACACCCTGCATCAGTACACACACCCTGCATCAGTACACACACCCTGCATCAGTACACACACCCTGCATCAGTACACACACACCCTGCATCAGTACCCACACACCCTGCATCAGTACCCACACACCCTGCATCAGTACACACACCCTGCATCAGTACACACACCCTGCATCAGTACACACACCCTGCATCAGTACCCACACACCCTGCATCAGTACACACCCTGCATCAGTACACACCCTGCATCAGTACACACACCCTGCATCAGTACACACCCTGCATCAGTACACACCCTGCATCAGTACACACACCCTGCATCAGTACACACACCCTGCATCAGTACACACACCCTGCATCAGTACACACCCTGCATCAGTACACACACCCTGCATCAGTACACACACCCTGCATCAGTACACACACCCTGCATCAGTACCCACACACCCTGCATCAGTATACACACCCTGCATCAGTACACACACCCTGCATCAGTACACACCCTGCATCAGTACACACACCCTGCATCAGTACACACACCCTGTATCAGTACACACCCTGCATCAGTACAAACACCCTGCATCAGTACACACACCCTGCATCAGTACACACACCCTGCATCAGTACCCACACACCCTGCATCAGTATACACACCCTGCATCAGTACACACACCCTGCATCAGTACACACACCCTGCATCAGTACACACACCCTGCATCAGTACCCACACACCCTGCATCAGTACACACACCCTGCATCAGTACACACCCTGCATCAGTACCCACACACCCTTCATCAGTATACACACCCTGCATCAGTAAACACACCCTGCATCAGTATACACACCCTGCATCAGTACCCACACACCCTGCATCAGTCCCCACACACCCTGCATCAGTACCCACACACCCTGCATCAGTACCCACACACCCTGCATCAGTACCCACACACCCTGCATCAGTACACACACCCTGCATCAGTATACACACCCTGCATCAGTACACACACCCTGCATCAGTATACACACCCTGCATCAGTATACACACCCTGCATCAGTATACACACCCTGCATCAGTACCCACACACCCTGCATCAGTACCCACACACCCTGCATCAGTATACACACCCTGCATCAGTACCCACACACCCTGCATCAGTACACACACCCTGCATCAGTATACACACCCTGCATCAGTACCCACACACCCTGCATCAGTATACACACCCTGCATCAGTACACACACACCCTGCATCAGTATACACACCCTGCATCAGTACCCACACACCCTGCATCAGTACACACCCTGCATCAGTACCCACACACCCTGCATCAGTACACACCCTGCATCAGTACACACCCTGCATCAGTACACACACACCCTGCATCAGTACCCACACACCCTGCATCAGTACACACCCTGCATCAGTACCCACCCTGCATCAGTACCCACCCTGCATCAGTACATTCCACATCTGGACACTCATTCGAGAGAATGATTGTTTCTATTGACACTGGAGTCTTTTCTAATCCAGTTTCAAACAACAGGTTCTCTACCTCCTATCAACAGAAACTTGAAACAACAGGTTCTCTACCTCCTATCAACATAAACTTTAAACAGGTTCTCTACCTCCTATCAACAGAAACTTTAAACAACAGGTTCTCTACCTCCTATCAACAGATACATTTAAACAACAGGTTCTCTACCTCCTATCAACAGAAACTTTAAACAACAGGTTCCCTACCTCCTATCAACAGAAAATGTAAACAACAGGTTCTCTAACTCCTATCAACAGAACATTTAAACAACAGGTTCTCTACCTCCTATCAACAGAAACTTTAAACAACAGGTTCTCTACCTCCTATCAACAGAAACTTTAAACAACAGGTTCTCTACCTCCTATCAACAGAAACTTTAAACAACAGGTTCTCTACCTCCTATCAACAGAAAATGTAAACAACAGGTTCTCTACCTCCTATCAACAGAACATTTAAACAACAGGTTCTCTACCTCCTATCAACAGAAACTTTAAACAACAGGTTCTCTACCTCCTATCAACAGAACATTTAAACAACAGGTTCTCTACCTCCTATCAACAGAAACTTTAAACAACAGGTTCTCTACCTCCTATCAACAGAAACTTTAAACAACAGGTTCTCTACCTCCTATCAACAGAAACTTTAAACAACAGGTTCTCTACCTCCTATCAACAGAAACTCACAGGACTAAACTAGGTTGCTGTTGTCAGTAGCAGTGTGGGATATTTAGATATTTAGTCTGAGGTTAATCAGTAACCTCACTGTCCATGGAGTTGAGCCTTCCTTCCTTCTGGGCACACTGTGATCGCCACTGTGTTTATAACTGCGACTGATGTCACCATACCTCCTGAGTCACACAATGGTGGTCTGTGTGTATGTGTGTATGTATGTGTCTGTGTGTGTGTGTGTGTATGCCACCAGAGACTACCAGCCAGCGACGTCCCCTCATCTGGCCTGCATCACCTCTACACACACACACATAAAACAAACAAATAGCAGCCTCACCCCCCTCCGTACACATACAAATCACTTTCCAACCTCTAGTCAAACACACACACACAGATGTCAGGCCGTCTACTTCAGTCAACAACCTTGTGTTTAGTTCCACCGGGATATGTTTGACAGTTGATTTTTGAACGCTGGAGCTGTTGCTTCAGAATAACACGTCTGATTTTTAGCAGCTTTGTGTTTCTTGCTCTGCGTTCAGTTTGATTACAGAGTATTTTGTGAAATCGCTGACGAAAAAAAATCTATTTTAATCTCAACTTGCAACTCAACAAAATGTTGGAAAAAGTCAAGGGGTGTAAATACTTTCTGAAGGCACTTAGATAATGAAGAGATGGCATTGGGGTTGAATTGTCTCAGCATCAGCAGAGGCCAAACCCTGTTCTGCTCTGAGTCAAGAGTCCACCAGCCAAGGCAGCACGTACCTGCCCCAGGCCTCATTCATTCATTCATCACTGTGATAGGCTACAGTATCTGTGAGGTCAGTCAGTGGGGTTTAATATGGGTTGACCCCTGACCCCTGGGGAGTTACACCACTATAAACCAGGTTTAATGTGGGTTGTAAACTGACCAATGGGGAGTTACACCACTATAAACCAGGTTTAATGTGGGTTGTAAACTGACCAATGGGGAGTTACACCACTATAAACCAGGTTTAATGTGGGTTGTAAACTGACCAATGGGGAGTTACACCATTATAAACCAGTTATCCCATTAAGCACCAGTCTCTAGCTGGTCTGAGCCCTGCTCTTGGTTTAAGTGGTGATAGAGATGATTCATTCTAATACAGATTACACATTCTAATTGAAATGATTCATTCTAATAGAGATGATTCATTCTAATACAGATTACTCATTCTAATTGAGATGATTCATTCTAATAGAGATTATTCATTCTAATAGAGACTATAGGTCTTTGGTTGATCCACAACCTGTGTCATTGACAACCAGCTGACTCCATCAGAATTATGTAATTGACAACCAGCTGGCTCCATTAGAGAGATGTCATTGTCAACAGGAAATGGGCTTTATGGGTAATGCCAGCCTAAGAGACATCGTTGTCTCCTGGCATGATAGCAGCCTCTCTCTCTCGCTCTCTCTCTCTCGCTCTCTCTCTCACTCACACACCTGATTTATATTGGTTTAATCACTATAATTATGCAATTGGCATCGAGCTGTAACCATTGATTATGTCCAAGGGGTTTGTTTTATGTCCGAAGCTTTTATTGCAGAGTGCAGATTCAGGACAGGAGGATGTCTGCTCCTAATGGACGTGATGTGGTGTGGTGTGATGTGGTGTGGTGTGGTATGGTGTGGTGTGGTGTGATGTGGTATGGTATGGTGTGGTGTGATGTGGTGTGGTGTGGTGTGATGTGGTGTGGTATGGTGTGTGGTGTGACGTGGCGTGGTGTGGTGTGGTGTAATGTGGTGTGGTGTGGCGTGGCGTGGTGTGGTGTGACGTGGTGTGGTGTGATGTGGTGTGATGTGGTGTGGTGTGGCGTGGTGTGATGCGGTGTGATGTGGTGTGACGTGGTGTGGTGTGATGTGGTGTGGTGTGGTGTGATGTGGTGTGGTGTGGTATGGTGTGTGGTGTGACGTGGCGTGGTGTGGTGTGGTGTAATGTGGTGTGGTGTGGCGTGGCGTGGTGTGGTGTGACGTGGTGTGGTGTGATGTGGTGTGATGTGGTGTGGTGTGGCGTGGTGTGATGCGGTGTGATGTGGTGTGACGTGGTGTGGTGTGATGTGGTGTGGTGTGGTGTGATGTGGTGGGATGTGGTGTGATGTGGTGTGGTGTGGTGTGGTGTGATGTGGTGTGATGTGGCGTGGTGTGGTGTGGTGTGGTGTGGTGTGATGTGATGTGGTGTGGTGTGGTGTGATGTGGTGTGGTGTGGTATGGTGTGATGTGGTGTGGTGTGGTGTGGTGTGATGTGATGCGGTGTGGTGTGATGTGATGTGGTGTGGTGTGATGTGGTGTGATGCGGTGTGGTGTGGTGTGATGTGGTGTGGTGTGATGTGGTATGATGTGGCGTGGTGTGGTGTGATGCGGTGTGGTGTGATGTGTGGTGTGATGTGGTGTGATGCGGTGTGGTGTGGTGTGATGTGTGGTGTGATGTGGTGTGATGTGGCGTGGTGTGGTGTGGTGTGATGTGGTGTGGTGTGGTGTGATGTGGTGTGATGTGGTGTGGTGTGATGTGGTGTGATGTGGCGTGGTGTGGTGTGGTGTGATGTGTGGTGTGATGTGGTGTGATGCGGTGTGGTGTGGTGTGATGTGGTGTGGTGTGATGTGGTGTGATGTGGCGTGGTGTGGTGTGGTGTGATGTGGTGTGGTGTGGTGTGATGTGGTGTGATGTGGTGTGATGTGTTGTGATGTGGTGTGATGTGGTGTGATGTGGCGTGGTGTGATGCAGTGTGATGTGGTGTGATGTGGTGTGGTGTGATGCGGTGTGATGTGGTGTGGCGTGGTGTGACGTGGTGTGGTGTGGTGTGATGTGATGTGGCGTGGCGTGGTGTGACGTGATGTGATGTGGTGTGATGTGGCATGGCGTGATGTGGCGTGGTGGGGTGTGACGTGGCGTGGCGTGGCATGGCATGGCGTGATGTGGTGTGATGTGGCGTGACGTGACATGGCGTGACGTGACATGGCGTGATGTGGTGTGGTGTGGCGTGGCGTGGTGGGGTGTGGTGTGAGTTATGTAACTCTCTGGGTGTGTGACAGTGACAGCTACTATTACCCCTAGTCATACAGCTTTGGATATTACCCCTAGACATACAGCTTTGTATATTACCCCTAGTCATACAGCTTTATATATTACCCCTAGTCATACAGCTTTGTATATTACCCCTAGACATACAGCTTTGTATATTACCCCTAGACATACAGCTTTGTATATTACCCCTAGTCATACAGCTTTGGATATTACCCCTAGTCATACAGCTTTATATATTACCCCTAGTCATACAGCTTTGGATATTACCCCTAGTCATACAGCTTTATATATTACCCCTAGTCATACAGCTTTGGATATTACCCCTAGTCATACAGCTTTATATATTACCCCTAGTCATACAGCTTTATATATTACCCCTAGTCATACAGCTTTATATATTACCCCTAGTCATACAGCTTTATATATTACCCCTAGTCATACAGCTTTGGATATTACCCCTAGTCATACAGCTTTGTACATTACCCCTAGTCATACAGCTTTATATATTACCCCTAGTCATACAGCTTTATATATTACCCCTAGTCATACAGCTTTGGATATTACCCCTAGTCATACAGCTTTGTACATTACCCCTAGTCATACAGCTTTGGATATTACCCCTAGTCATACAGCTTTGTATATTACCCCTAGTCATACAGCTTTGTATGTTACCCCTAGTCATACAGCTTTGTATATCACCCCTAGTCATACAGCTTTGTATATTACCCCTAGTCATACAGCTTTGTACATTACCCCTAGTCATACAGCTTTATATATTACCCCTAGTCATACAGCTTTATATATTACCCCTAGTCATACAGCTTTGGATATTACCCCTAGTCATACAGCTTTGTACATTACCCCTAGTCATACAGCTTTGGATATTACCCCTAGTCATACAGCTTTATATATTACCCCTAGTCATACAGCTTTGTATATTACCCCTAGTCATACAGCTTTGTATATTACCCCTAGACATACAGCTTTGTATATTACCCTAGTCATACAGCTTTGTATATTACCCCTAGACATACAGCTTTGTATATTACCCTAGTCATACAGCTTTGTATATTACCCCTAGACATACAGCTTTGTATATTACCCTAGTCATACAGCTTTATATATTACCCCTAGTCATACAGCTTTATATATTACCCCTAGTCATACAGCTTTGTATATTACCCCTAGTCATACAGCTTTGTATATTACCCTAGTCATACAGCTTTGTATATTACCCCTAGTCATACAGCTTTGTATATTACCCCTAGACATACAGCTTTGTATATTACCCTAGTCATACAGCTTTATATATTACCCCTAGTCATACAGCTTTGTATATTACCCCTAGTCATACAGCTTTGTATATTACCCTAGTCATACAGCTTTGTATATTACCCCTAGTCATACAGCTTTGTATATTACCCCTAGTCATACAGCTTTATATATTACCCCTAGTCATACAGCTTTGTATATTACCCCTAGTCATACAGCTTTGTATATTACCCCTAGTCATACAGCTTTGTATATTACCCCTAGTCATACAGCTTTGGATATTACCCCTAGTCATACAGCTTTATATATTACCCCTAGTCATACAGCTTTGTATATTACCCCTAGTCATACAGCTTTGTATATTACCCCTAGTCATACAGCTTTGTATATTACCCCTAGTCATACAGCTTTGGATATTACCCCTAGTCATACAGCTTTGTATATTACCCCTAGTCATACAGCTTTGTATATCACCCCTAGTCATACAGCTTTGTATATTACCCTAGTCATACAGCTTTGTATATCACCCCTAGTCATACAGCTTTATATATTACCCCTAGTCATACAGCTTTGTATATTACCCCTAGACATACAGCTTTGTATATTACCCCTAGTCATACAGCTTTGGATATTACCCCTAGTCATACAGCTTTATATATTACCCCTAGTCATACAGCTTTGGATATTACCCCTAGTCATACAGCTTTATATATTACCCCTAGTCATACAGCTTTGGATATTACCCCTAGTCATACAGCTTTATATATTACCCCTAGTCATACAGCTTTGGATATTACCCCTAGTCATACAGCTTTATATATTACCCCTAGTCATACAGCTTTGGATATTACCCCTAGTCATACAGCTTTATATATTACCCCTAGTCATACAGCTTTGGATATTACCCCTAGTCATACAGCTTTGTACATTACCCCTAGTCATACAGCTTTGTATATTACCCCTAGTCATACAGCTTTGTATATTACCCCTAGTCATACAGCTTTGTACATTACCCCTAGTCATACAGCTTTGTATATTACCCCTAGACATACAGCTTTGTATATTACCCCTAGTCATACAGCTTTGTATATTACCCCTAGACATACAGCTTTGTATATTACCCTAGTCATACAGCTTTATATATTACCCCTAGTCATACAGCTTTGTATATTACCCCTAGTCATACAGCTTTGTATATTACCCCTAGTCATACAGCTTTGTATATTACCCCTAGTCATACAGCTTTGGATATTACCCCTAGTCATACAGCTTTGGATATTACCCCTAGTCATACAGCTTTGTATATTACCCCTAGTCATACAGCTTTGTATTTTACCCCTAGTCATACAGCTTTATATATTACCCCTAGTCATACAGCTTTGTATATTACCCCTAGTCATACAGCTTTGTATATTACCCCTAGTCATACAGCTTTGTATATTACCCCTAGTCATACAGCTTTGTATATCACCCCTAGTCATACAGCTTTGTATATTACCCCTAGTCATACAGCTTTGGATATTACCCCTAGTCATACAGCTTTGTATATTACCCCTAGTCATACAGCTTTATATATTACCCCTAGTCATACAGCTACTATTACCCCTAGTCATACAGCTTTATATATTACCCCTAGTCATACAGCTTTGTCTGGTGAAATAAAAGAATCAGATCATTCATTCATTCTGACCAGTTTGTGATACTATAAATACACTATTGTCTAAGATACTTCATATAATCTAAAATACTTCATATAGTCTAAGATACTTCATATTGTCTAAGATACTTCATCTTGTCTAAGACACTTCATATTTGACTGCAACATTTTGAGAATATATCTACAGTTGCCCTGAAGGAGTCATTATCTATCATTATCCATAAATATACCCTTGGGTGATGTTCATCGAGTTCTCACAGATTGAGACGTGATTTGTCTGTCTAGTAAATATTGTGGCCTGAGGTGTCATCTTGCTGTCTGGTTGGGATGTGGGTCACGTCACTCACACTGTCCACTGAGATCTGGTCTGAGCCTTGGGCCTGACTGACTCTAAAACCATCTATCTGACAGTGTGTGAATCGATCTAAAGGCACTATGGGTCACTGGATAACAGTAAAGTCCAATGGCACTCTGCTATCTACATGTGTTCTCTCATGGTCTTGCTTTTTGAAACCAAGACACCTTTGACTGTTTCTTAACATTATACCCATGGCTAGCCACTGTTTCTTAACATTATACCCATGGCTAGCCACTGTTTCTTAACATTATACCCATGGCTAGCCACTGTTTCTTAACATTATACCCATGGCTTGCCACTGTTTCTTAACATTATACCCATGGCTAGCCACTGTTTCTTAACATTATACCCATGGCCAGCCACTGTTTCTTAACATGAGACCGTGTCTAACTTGTATCTAACCATTGTTGTGTCTCTCTGTGTTTCAGATCTTCTATGACCTGGTCAGGCAAATCAACAGGAAAACCCCGGCGCCAGGCAAGGCACGCAAAAAGTCAAACTGTCGGCTCCTCTAATATACACAGCCGCTCCGTTGCGCTGAGCCAGGTGAGAACCACCTGTAGGAGTCAGAATGCCACTTGCCTAATTGAAAAAGAGAGTTGAGGCATTTGGCTGCGGCCTCCTTTTGTCTTAAAAACCCAGGAATACCTTGTGCGAGTATTTCTCCCACTCATATTTAGTGACATAAAATGTTGCAGTTAGAATTGTAATTAATTGTAATTAATGTCTCTTCTCCTCTCTCTCTCTCTCCTCTCTCTCCATCTACCCCCCCCCCTTCTCTCCCCCCCCCCCCCTTCTCTCTCCTCGCTCTCCCTCTACCCCCCCCTTCTCTCTCCTCTCTCTCCATCTACCCCCCCCCCTTCTCTCTCCTCTCTCTCCCTCTACCCCCCCCCCCCCTTCTCTCTCCCGCTCTCACCCTCTACCCCCCCTCCCCCCCCCCCCTTCTCTCTCCCGCTCTCACCCAGGTCTGATTTGCTGCTGTCTCTCTCAGCAGTGCCAGCATTCCGACGTTACTAAAACCTAACATCGAATGGACTTTCCTGTGTGGTGACGCCCCTTTAACAACAACAACAAACAAACAAACCGACCAACGGATTCAAAGCTACAATACATCAGTTTTTGCACATAGATTAACCATTATCACTCTCCAGTGTCGCGAGAACAAGATTTCTACTTATAAATATATATATTCTAACTGTATGCAACTGAAATGGAAAAAAAATTAAGTCAATAAAATAAAGTAAATTTATAAATAAAATAGGTAAAATCAGTCAATATGAATCAAAATAAATCCCGATCCCTACACAGTGTTATTGCTAATGGAGACAGTAACCGTAGCAACGGATGTCTAACCAGAATGTGCACGTTGCCGTGGTGAGTAGCTACAATGATGCGGTATTTATAAGCACCACTATTTTAGCCGGATAAATAAAAGAGAAAGTTCCAGAGAGCGCCTATATAGCCCAGTTCATACCGCTAACTTGCTCCTGTGGTTTCTTTTCTAACTTTTTATTTGTGCTTTATTTTTTTTCCTTCGATCATTCAACATAATTTTTTGCTGTCTTTTATTTCTTTTTAAATGACTAGATTTGTCTCTACTGAGACATGCTATACTGCGCCAGCTATTGATATGAGTTTTATTTTGAGGGGTAAACCTGTGAATCCAACAGTGATTATTATATGTGAGTTTTATTTGAGGGGTAAACCTGTGGATATTATATGTGTAAAAAGAAGAAAAAAAGTTTAATGTTTTTTCAGTCACTATCATATTGTCTTATTAGCCTAAATATGTTGCCTTCAAATGTTTTTTTTTTTTTCTATCTGGAGAATCCAACTATGATCCAATCATCCTTCTATCTGGAGAATCCAACTATGATCCAATCATCCTTCTATGTCATGCCTGGGTTTTGTTGTGTGCGTCTGAAATGGCACCCTAGTGCACCACCTTTGACCAGAGCCTTATGGGTTTCCCTATGAGCCCTGGTCAAAAGTAGTGCACTATATAGGGAATAGGGTGCCATCTGGGAGGCAGCCCTTGTGTTGTTTACAAAGATGTTTGTACAGTGGGGTTTTTCAATTGGGGTTGTGGTCAAAGAGGTACTGGACATTTTAACAAGCCACCCAAGTTCTGAGACACCAATGGCCGACGTGACTGCGCGATCCTCATCAGGTTTTTTTTTCTTTATCCTTCCAAGGCCGTCTCTCATTGGTTGGTTTGTCCAGTTAGCCAATACCCTCTCACGGAATCTGCGATCTACAACAGGAAGTATAGATTTTTTTAAATGAGGGTTTTTAATATGAAACAAATAAACAACAAAATGTCATTGGTGATGTCATTCTCCACACTTCTGTCGTTGTAGAGCAGAGTTTCTCAAACTGGGTCCTGGGGACCCCAAAGGGTGCACCTTTTATCACTACACAGCTGATTCAAATAATCAAGCTTGATGATTATTGGGATCATCTGTGTAGTGCTAGGGCAAAAACCAAAACATGCACCCAGGTGGAGCCCCAGGACCGAGTTTGGGAAACGCTGCTGTAGATTCTCACCAGCCTCTTTCCCCTTCTCCCTCCCTCCCACAGTCCCTCTCCTCTATCTCCCCCTGTCCCCTATTCTCTTTCCCCTTCTCCCTCCCTCCCACAGTCCCTCTCCTCTATCTCCCCCTGTCCCCTATTCTCTTTCCCCTTCTCCCTCCCTCCCACAGTCCCTCTCCCCCATCTCACCCCTATCCCCTAGCCCCTCTCCCCCATCTCACCCCTAGCCCCTCCCCCCATCTCCCCCAGCCCCTCCCCATTGCTTGCTAATGCATCTGTTGTCAGCTGAGGATATGAAAACCAAATATTGGATCCTGTCAGTAAAGAAACTTGCCTGTTAGTGACTGTTTCACCTGTGTAATACTTGGTTTGACCTGTTTCCTGTCAGTCAGTCTGTCGGATGATGATGATGATGATGACGTGATGAAGATAGTGATGATGAGGAACCGTGTGGGGTTGTTATCTGTTCCATAGTGAATGTGGGGGGAGGGGGGACAAACTAATGTGTTCGAAGCAGCAGGGGAAAATATTGAAATAAAAGAAAAGAACCACAGCAACGTAGTGATGATGATGATGATGATGATGATGATGCAGAACTTGGATGATAGGGGGTTGCGTCCCAAATGACACCCTATTCCCTACATAGTGCACTACTTTTGACCAGAGCCCTGTGTGCTTAGGTTGCCATTTGAGACACATCCAGGGAGGGAGTGAGGGAGGGAGGGGGGGTTAAAGTTGCACGTTTGTTGTGAGTTGCGTGACCTCTGTTGACCTCTTGTAAGAGAATGCCTTTGTTGCTTTGTGTACTGTGATGACAACCAACAACATCACTTCCTGGTGGATAGACCATGTGTACCATGTCCCCTTACAGAGCCACAGTATTTGAAATGCAACATCACCTGCTTATTATGGGGAAGGGGAAGGGGAGGGGTGGGGAGGGAAAAGGGGGGTGGCCAAATGTAAACTAAAAAGCCTTAATTGAAGTGGTGTATTTTGTATAACCCAGCATCTGTAGTTCAATAAATTGGATTGCCATGCAACGGCGTCGCCATGACGCCGGTCCGCCGCCGGAATCATCTGTGTTGTTGTTGTTTTTGCCATACAGATTGTTTTGTCTCTGTGGTTTAACCATACATATTGTTTTGTCTCTGTGGTTTAACCATACAGATTGTTTTATCTCTGTGGTTTAACCATACAGATTGTTTTGTCTCTGTGGTTTAACCATACAGATTGTTTTGTCTCTGTGGTTTAACCATACAGATTGTTTTATCTCTGTGGTTTAACCATACAGATTGTTTTGTCTCTGTGGTTTAACCATACAGATTGTTTTATCTCTGTGGTTTAACCATACAGATTGTTTTGTCTCTGTGGTTTAACCATACAGATTGTTTTATCTCTGTGGTTTAACCATACAGATTGTTTTATCTCTGTGGTTTAACCATACAGATTGTTTTATCTCTGTGGTTTAACCATACAGATTGTTTTGTCTCTGTGGTTTAACCATACAGATTGTTTTATCTCTGTGGTTTAACCATACAGATTGTTTTGTCTCTGTGGTTTAACCATACAGATTGTTTTGTCTCTGTGGTTTAACCATACAGATTGTTTTATCTCTGTGGTTTAACCATACAGATTGTTTTATCTCTGTGGTTTAACCATACAGATTGTTTTATCTCTGTGGTTTAACCATACAGATTGTTTTGTCTCTGTGGTTTAACCATACAGATTGTTTTATCTCTGTGGTTTAACCATACAGATTGTTTTGTCTCTGTGGTTTAACCATACAGATTGTTTTATCTCTGTGGTTTAACCATACAGATTGTTTTATCTCTGTGGTTTAACCATACAGATTGTTTTATCTCTGTGGTTTAACCACCTCCCCATCTTCTGATGCACATGTGTCAAACTCATTCCACGGAGGGCAGAGTGTCTGTGGGGTTTCACTCCTACTTGATTGATAAATGAAGGTCACTGATTGGTAAGGAACTCTCACCTGGTTGTCTAGGTCTTAGTAAGGAACTCTCACCTGGTTGTCTAGGTCTTAGTAAGGAACTCTCACCTGGTTGTCTGGGTCTTAGTAAGGAACTCTCACCTGGTTGTATGGGTCTTAGTAAGGAACTCTCACCTGGTTGTCTAGGTCTTAGTAAGGAACTCTCACCTGGTTGTCTAGGTCTTAGTAAGGAACTCTCACCTGGTTGTCTAGGTCTTAGTAAGGAACTCTCACCTGGTTGTCTAGGTCTTAGTAAGGAACTCTCACCTGGTTGTCTAGGTCTTAGTAAGGATCTCACCTGGTTGTCTGGGTCTTAGTAAGGAACTCTCACCTGGTTGTCTGGGTCTTAGTAAGGAATTCTCACCTGGTTGTCTAGGTCTTAGTAAGGAACTCTCACCTGGTTGTCTAGGTCTTAGTAAGGATCTCACCTGGTTGTCTGGGTCTTAGTAAGGAACTCTCACCTGGTTGTCTAGGTCTTAGTAAGGAACTCTCAACTGGTTGTCTAGGTCTTAGTAAGGATCTCACCTGGTTGTCTAGGTCTTAGTAAGGAACTCTCACCTGGTTGTCTAGGTCTTAGTAAGGATCTCACCTGGTTGTCTAGGTCTTAGTAAGGAACTCTCACCCGGTTGTCTAGGTCTTAGTAAGGAACTCTCACCTGGTTGTCTAGGTCTTAGTAAGGAACTCACCTGGTTGTCTGGGTCTTAGTAAGGAACTCTCACCTGGTTGTCTAGGTCTTAGTAAGGAACTCTCACCTGGTTGTCTAGGTCTTAGTAAGGAACTCTCACCTGGTTGTCTAGGTCTTAGTAAGGAACTCACCTGGTTGTCTAGGTCTTAGTAAGGAACTCTCACCTGGTTGTCTAGGTCTTAGTAAGGAACTCTCACCTGGTTGTCTAGGTCTTAGTAAGGAACTCACCTGGTTGTCTAGGTCTTAATTGAAAGGAAAACCCAAACCAGCAGACACTAGGCCCTCCATGGAATGAGTTGGACACCCCTGCTGTTATGTTATTGGTTTCCTCTTTATTCCTCACTAGCTTTGAGGTAGAGGAGGGTGAGATAGTCAGGTACACAGACATACATGAATAGAATGAAGACGTGAAGGAAAGTTTCTACTCTGTAATGTAAGTCTTGCAGTAAGCAGTTGAAAGACAGCTTAGTTAGCAGCAGCACCAGTCACACTAGTTACCATACTCCAGGCAGTCGGATGAATACAAGATCACAGCACAGCAGAGCAGAGCAGCCCAGACTAGGGTTCATACAGAAGTCATCTATCACTCCATTGGCAGATATTCTTTCATGTACCTCTCTCTCCCTCTCTATCTCTCTCCCTCCCTATTACTATTTCGCTCCCTCACTCCCTCTCTTTCTCTCTCTCCCTCTCTCTCTTTCTCTCGCGCTCTCTCTCTCCCCCACACTCTCTCGCCCACTCTCCCTTTCTCTCGTGCTCTCTCTCTCCCTCCCTATCACTCTCTCTCCCTCACTCACTCTTTTTCTCTCGCTCCCTCTCTCTCTTTCTCTCATGCTCTCTCCCTCTCTATCACTCCCTCTCCCACTCTCTCTTTCTCTCTCTCTCCATATCTCTCTCTACATATCTCTCTCAGTCAGGGGAAATGTCATTATCAGACTCTGGCTAGAGCAGAGCTGCATGCTGGACAGTCAGACTCCATACCATACATATCCTACATATCTCTCTGTGGACTACAGGAGAAGAGGACCGAGCACGCCCCCATTCTCATCGACGGGGCTGTAGTGGAGCAGGTCGAGAGCTTCAAGTTCCTTGGTGTCCACATCACCAACAAACTATCATGGTACAAACACACCAAGACAGTCGTGAAGAGGGCATGACAAAGCCTATGCACCATCGAGAGCGTCCTGACTGGTTGCGTCACTGCCTGGTATGGCAACTGCTCGGCCTCCGACCGCAAGGCGCTACAGAGGGTAGTGCGTTCGGCCCAGTACATCACTGGGGCCAAGCTTCCTGCCATCCAGGACCTCTATACCAGGCGGTGTCAGAGAAAGGCCCTACAAATTGCCAAAGACTCTAGCCACCCAAGTCATAGACTGTTCTCTCTGCTACCGCACGGCAAGCGGTACCGGAGCGCCAAGTCTAGGTCCAAAAGGCTTCTTAACAGCTTCTACCCCCAAGCCATAAGACACCTGAACAGCTAATCATGGCTACCCGGACTATTTGCATTGTCCCCCCGACCCCACCCCACCCCCTCTTTTACGCTGCTGCTACTCTCTGTTTATTATCTATGCATAGTCACTTTAACTCTACCTACATGTACATATTACCTCAATTATCTCGACTAACCAGTGCCCCCGCACATTGACTCTGTACCGGTACCCCCTGTATATAGCCTCCCTACTGTTATTTTACTGCTGCTCTTTAATTATTTTTGATTTTTTAGTTATCTATATTTTACTTAACACTTATTTTTCTTAAAACTGCATTGTTGGTTAAGGGCTTGTAAGTAAGCATTTCACTGTAAGGTTGCCAATACCTGTTGTATTCGGCTCATGTGACATACAACTTGATTTGATTTGATTTGTGTATAGGAGCACATAGCACATGATCTATTGAAAATATGCCTGCTGATCTCTACTCTGGAATAATTCAATTTCTTCTTTAATCCCGTGGATGACATGTTGAGGTGAGGATCTGAGGCCCTCTGGTCCTGTAGTCTCATTACTTCCTACAGGGCTGCTATTCAGTGGGATGGGTCTTTAGGAATGTCTATGGCGACTGAAGTGAAGCGCTGCCTTGGGCTTTGTGTGTGTGTGAGAGAGATCTGTGTTTCTCACTATAATGAGGCAGTGTAGAGATGTCTAGTGTAATCTCTATCTCTCTAGTGTGCACACAGTAAGCCAATAGCAAATGAACTCATCAGCTGCTCTGGGCCTCTGCTGCTGCGTCCACGGCTAGCCTAACAGAACGGATATGCCTGTCAGGGATAGGTGGAAGCAGCTGTCAAATCAGAGGAACTGAGTCATTCAGGCCAATGAGTGGACTCCTTGGGGGGGGTGGGAATAAAGGAAATCGGGCCAAGGAAGCAGACTATAGTTAAGATGCGGAGTGATATGAGGAACTCGCTGGCCAGAGTGAGGTAACTCCATGGAGTTCAGGCTCATAGCATACTGTAACATGCAATGGGGCAAACAGCAGTCTGGTCCCTTAGGAGAGGGAGTGGTCTTTTATCAGATGAACACAGACATAAACACTCACAATGTGTTATTGGGATACATATTCTCCCTCCAGTCCCTTCCATGCCGTACCTTTTTAATAAAACCGTTTTTACAACTGAACTTCCGTTGGTCCTCAACAGTTATTTAACCACTTCTTCTATACTGTCAGTATTGTCCTTTCTGTGCTGACAACGCCAAGGGTGTGTCTCAAATGGCACCCTATTCCCTATATAGTGCACTACTTTTGACCAGGTCCCATAGGTCTCTGGTTAAAAGTAATTCACTATATAGAGAATAGGATGCGTCCAGGCTCTGGTCAAAATAAGTGCACTATATAATGAATAGGTTGCCATTTGGGCTTCTCCAGCCTCTCCCAGGGTGTGACCACTCAGCCTGTCTGGACGTTTGTCTCAGAAACACATAGCATCCTTGGAAAGCCTGAATCATATAAACACACGCCACACAGCAGTGCTATTCTGGGTCTCCAGGAAACTCTGTGGACTGATATACTTCCTGTTCTTCAACATGCAGGACAATAATATGGACTCTGATGAAACATTGATATGGCTCTGCACTCTCCGTCTGAAAAGGGACTGATACTGACCACATGAAAATACATGGACTTAAAAAAAAAAAAAAAAACATTTAAGACAAACTGTGTCAAAGTGAAACATTCTGCACTCATTGCTGATGATAAAGGGTTTGTTATCTATGTGTTATTGTATAACTTTACGTGCTACAAGTTCATGTTTAATACATTGACGTGATATCAAGAAAGAATGCCTTGGTAAAGGAGATCATTTAAAGAAGTGTAGGCCAAGAGAATAACCAGTTCTTGAAAAAAATAAAACATTATACTGACATTTAACTATTGCTACCCGAAGGTGGCGCTATAGGAATGGTCCATTATTAAGCGCAAAATGACTGCTCTTTACAGCCCGTCGAGTGGATGACGCGCAGCAGTCATAGAGAATAATAGAGGCCTGTAATGGCCAAAAGGCCGTTTTAGCATGTCTGACCCCTCCTGAAGACACTGTTGGAGTCATGTCCATCCGGGTCATCAGGAGGGATCAGCCAATCGTGAAGAAGAAAACTGACTACTTCAAATAAAGATTGACTCAATGGCGCTGCTATAGTGGCACAGATATAAAAATGAGTTCTCTATCTATCTCTATAGCAGCAGCGGTTATATTTCTTTCATGCATTGTTTCCAGTCCAAAGTAATCGAGTATATTCTCAAATATGATTGAACAACTAGTAAACACTGATTTGCACATTTAAAATTACTTAATTTAGATGTTACGAATGATTTTCCGTCGCGAAAGAATGGGATATTGGCTCTATTTAGGGGGGGATGTATTAACAATATTGGAGCTCGATTGTAATTCCTTGTCGAGCGGGAACAAAAAGTAGAAGCTAGCAAGCAGGATTAGCTTTCGTTGGAGTTAATATCCTGCTGTCATGGACTGGTAAAACACTTTTTATGCTGATAGAAAAATATGAATTACAGGGATGTAACATTTGTTACAGTATTTAGCGATTATACTACATGAGTACGCTGTCTGTAGATTTGTAATGGCAGGTATACATGTGTTAGCTAGCGTTAGCAATAATAGATAGATAGCTAGCTAGCTAACAAGTCGTTTGAACGTGTCTTGCACCTTGTCTAGCAAGTGGTTTGTTTGTACCACCAGCTATTTAGTTAATGGGCCTTTATAGTAATGAACGTTTTCTGGCGTTTTATTTCATTTGAAGTGTTCAGTAACTTGTGATTTTTATTAACGGAATATATTGATTATGGATAACAGCTAGCTGGCTTAGTTTTAGCTCTGGTCTAGTGTTATGCATCTTCCCATTCATTTCCCCCATAGAGTATTCTTCCCCCGATTCAGTTTAGTGACTGCCAGGCAGTGGTGCAGTAATGGGTATACGCCGTACTTATTTTTCTGTGGGCATTGCGTATACTCACTTCTTAATCCCCACGATGCGTGTCAAAGGAGTGTAGTGGAGGTATACGCTATATCCATTAATATGGAACAGATCAGGGCCCGGTTTCCCAAAAGCATCTTAAGGCTAAGTAAGAATGAATCTCAGCTAACTCAAGAAATTTGTAATTAATTTTGACGTTTTTGCCAAGGATGTTTTAGTTGTGCAATTTTTACATCTAAGGTGTTTGGTGCAGTATTTCTCAAGTAAAAAAAAGAAAAGTGCAATGTGTTGTCTTATGTAAACAAAGTCAGCTGCTGGATAGGTCTGTCTCACTGTCTATGCTATTGGATAGAGGGCAATCACCGCAGCTGTTCACCCCATGTTATTAATAGTGGGCATATGTACATTGTCAAATCAAAACCCAAACTTAATTGACCTGTCGTGACACAGAGTCCAAACTCTGTTTTAGACGGGACTGACTTTATGACCAAAATTATCCTATGTGTAGTCAATTTTGACGCTAGAATAAGCTAACTGTTCATATTGAAGACACATGGGCTGTTTTTCAAAGGGATTTGTTGCTTTATAAAGGCAGTCACACTTTAAGATGCTTTTGGGAAACCGGGCCCAGAATGTTTAGTGTAAAAATGTTGATATAATATTGTTTCTTAGCATTTTTAGGCACAGCAATGTGCACACAGCAGTAGGCCTACGCTCAAATGTTCAAAATGCAATTTGCGGGAGAACGTTGTTAAGAGGCTTCATGGACAGATAAGGAAATATCCATTAGAAAGAAGGGAGATCTAAAGATGCAACAACTATCATTGGTTGCTAATAGTACTAGGATAATACCTTTTGGTTGCTAGACAATGAAAGAACCAATAGAACAGGAGAACACATATGAGGAAGTCTTTATAAACTAATTGCTTCCACGTTTCTATTGTAAGATTTTGGCTATAGGCTACTTTGAAGCAAGGTAAGACAATTTTTAAGGAACAGGAAAAATATAGCAAAGCTAATGGTAGGCCCAAACCGTCTTCTGGTAGATGGAAAGGCTTTCCCAAAAACCTTCTCAATTACCTTTTTCAACTAGCTACAAAGTAGTAACCTGGCAGAATTATATCTTGATTATTTGCATCAATCCAGTGGCCATTTGTTTTGCAAACTCCATCACATGTGCTACAGATACACTGCTAACCAAACAGTGCTAGGTGCCTGCGCACTTGAATTACACTCAACATTTCTTAGATTTCTCCCAGACATCAAAAGTGGCCTTCTGCTGTGATTTTAAGCGTTGTTATGGACTTAGAACATTCCATTTAGTTGTTTTTCTATTAAAGTCTGAATTTGAGAGTGCAGAAATCTTTTGAAAAATCTGAAACCTGTGAACTTTCTTACTCAGTTGACAGCCTAATTTATCCCAATATGGGATTGATCATTTTAGGTAATTCAGAGTATGTCACTGTTTCTCATATCATTTTTCACACAGGGCGCCTATCCTCTGGTGGTGCGGGCCGTTTGGGGAAATTATTGGCAAAATTTCTCCAGGCACCACTACTGCCAGGGTTCAATATTCTGTCGTTACTCAGAGAAGTAAAGATATTTCTAGAACGCTGGTGAACTTTTCTTTGTATGCGCAAACTGTCGTTTCTCCAAAATAAATGACTTCTGAGCACTTTGTTTACCGCCAAACTATCTCTGATCAATGCGCATGCGTGCAGATCCGACGCATGGACCAGAGCAGGTCACGTGTCTCCGTGTAGGGCTGACGCAAAACCCTGCTTTTACTGTATCTGAACTAACATGGTTCCTCTGTGTAGGGACCAGAATGAGTTGCTGTCGCCTATTGTACGGGATGCTGAAGTGACCAGAGCAGCACGCCGAAAGAGTTCAATTCAGAAGAAGGCTCAATTCAACTGTATCCTTATTGGGAGGTTGACAAGGGAAAAACCTTACCTACCTGTTGTCTTTGTGGATTGTGCAATGTCTGTTATACCATTTTAAGACCTCTATTACTGATGCTCATTGCTCACACACTGTTCAGACTAATAGTTAGCGAACAGAGGAGTCATGGGGATGTAATGTGACTGCATAAGGCGTCTTTTAGTTCCAGTAACTAGCCAGTTGTATTCCCTGACTGTTTTGTCCAGTCCATTCTCCTGGTGATGACAGCCAAGGTAGTACCACCCCACCTGCCCGCTCCCTGCTCCGCCACACACCTGGATCCCTCTTCAAACAGTCCTGTAAGTCTCTCCTCTTCAAACAGTCCTGTAAGTCTCTCCTCTTCAAACAGTCCTGTAAGTCTCTCCTCTTCAAACAGTCCTGTAAGTCTCTCCTCTTCAAACAGTCCTGTAAGTCTCTCCTCTTCAAACAGTCCTGTGAGTCTCTCCTCTTCAAACAGTCCTGTGAGTCTCTCGCTATGAGAGTATTGTTTGGCTAAAGGTAAAAACCGGTGTCAACCACGATGAAGAAATCTAGATCAAAGAAGACGTATGTCCAGTTTCTTAACCCAGGCTCTCGTCATCCGCTAGTTGGTGTCTCCCAGAATGACTGGAGACGAGGCTGTACCGTTGTGTCAGATTGTACTCTATGGTAACCGCTGTAGTGGTTATGCCTGCTCCCTCTCCCCCTACAGTCACCCCGAAGAGCGCTGCGAGGAACCCAGATGTGTCAGCCATCTTGGCGACCGGGGGCAGGACTCCTCGCTTCATCCATACACCACGACCTCCCCTGGGAAGTATGAGCGTGGTGAGGAGATGGATACCAGTCTTGAGTGGGTGTTTTGTCTGCTGACAGACACTGTGTGGTTCTGTATGTCTCCAAAGAAGGGGACAGATAGTGCCAGTACAGGAGACAGAAGAACCTAGCTAACAGAATAGCCAGTTAAACCACACTGCATCATCATTCATCACTTTATTAAAGGTAGACTCAGTGATATGACGGTGATGCACAAAGTAAACAGTGCAGTGGGTTAATTTCCGCAACAACTAAGAGGCTGAACTTCTCCGCTGTTTTGGTCACGTTTGCTACCATGTTGTAAGAGCGTGAAGCGAACCTGTGCAGATATTGTGTGAGAGCCAAGTGTTGCATCTTGCTCGTCGTAATATCTGCGGCGCTGCCCGTGCATCGTCGTTTCGCTGACTCTCTTAACTTAATCAAGTATGCAACTTTGAGGCCGATCCACACGTTGATTGTTTCTGTGTTTTTGACTGTTATCGTTGTGTCTCTGTCTCTGACTCCCTGTTTACCTCTGTGCTCCAGAACCTGGATGACAGTGATTGGACCAACAGCCTGTATCCTTCTCCTCTGTCTGGGCTGGGGCTGGGGAACACCAGCTTTACTGACGACATCAACATGTCCTCGGTCATGCTGAAGGAGGAGGATCCCGGAGAGGCTGGTGAGATTATTTATTTTCTGGCTGGTTATTAACATTTTAATTGATTGATTTTTAATATTGCTGATGAGCCAGTAGTTCCACTTCCCCGGTGTCCCAGCCAGGTCTGAAAATCAGCACGTATAACTGACATCAGGGTCCAGATTTGGGGGAAAGGGGTTACAGAGGATAGTGGCTAGGTGTCGTTCTGGAAATGTGTAGGAAAAACAACACTGACCTTTTGACCCCACTCTCTCTCTCTCTCTCTCCTGCTGCTCCTGTGTCCTGCAGCATCAGTCAGTCTGTTCCCAGAGTTCCTCCATTCCTATCTCAGACACTCATCCAGCGCTGTCTTTGACCTGCTGGAGGAGTATGAAGCCATCTGTCAAGATAAGGTACCGTTCTCTCACTCTCACCTGACGCAGGTTCCCTCTACTGTGTGAAGGCTAGTGAGTGAGTGAGTGTCTGTCTGTGAGAGTGTTTTTAGAACACGTGTGTGCAAGCGTTGGTGGAGCAGGAGGTTCGCTCCTCAAGCATGCATGTCCAAGCGTTTGCGTATGTGTGTGAGTCATTGTGTGTGTGTGTGTGTGTGTGTGTGTGTGTGTATGCAGAGCTGTGTGCTACTCTTATGAACACCCAGTGATGGTGACAAAACATTAAGAACACCTTCCGACTAGTGAGTTGCATGAACACCCAGTGATAATGGTACATGTGTAGCTATGCTGCTATTAAACACCCAGTGATAATGGTGTATTGTGTTGTACCAGGTGGGCATGCTCCAGAGGCTGGTATCGAGGGCAGCGCCAGGGCAACAGAAGTCCTCTAAGACCGCTGGTATTAGATGGCTTTTACAGCAGGAGATGGTCACCTGGCGCCTCATCACTTCTCTATACAGGTTGGTTCTTTCTTTGTTTGTTTGTTTGTTTGTTTGTTTAATGGTGTTATGGAGACACATGGTTTGACTTTGTTACATCATTGTGTTTCTCCCCTCAGAGACAGGATCCAGTCGGAGCTGGAGGATGACATCATGATGGATGTGGCTGTGAGTAGGACTCTAGAACTATGATGTCATTCGGTAACTACAGGTGTTTCTTGCTGTGTGAGAAATGGAGTAACCATCCTCTCTCTCTCTCTCGTGTGTGTGTCCATTTCTCCTCTCTCCTCAGGCTCCCAGTGTTAGTGAGAAGGAGGTGATGGAACAACTCTTCCAGAGAGATGCTGTAGTGCGGCAGAGTCAGGTTAGAACTCACAGACACAAACACACATCCTCCCCTATATCTGTCTCTAGTGGTTCAGTCCTGTTAAGTCTGATGGATGGTTGTAGGCCCCTATATCTGTCTCTAGTGGTTCAGTCCTGTTAAGTCTGGATGGTTGTAGACCCCTATATCTGTCTCTAGTGGTTCAGTCCTGTTAAGTCTGATGGATGGTTGTAGGCCCCTATAGCTGTCTCTAGTGGTACGTTCCTGTTAAGTCTGATGGATGGTTGTAGGCCCCTATATCTGTCTCTAGTGGTTCAGTCCTGTTAAGTCTGATGGATGGTTGTAGGCCCCTATATCTGTCTCTAGTGGTTCAGTCTGGTGGATGGTTGTAGGCCCCTATATCTGTCTCTAGTGGTTCAGTCCTGTTAAGTCTGATGGATGGTTGTAGGCCCCTATATCTGTCTCTAGTGGTTCAGTCTGGTGGATGGTTGTAGGCCCCTATATCTGTCTCTAGTGGTTCAGTCCTGTTAAGTCTGGTGGATGGTTGTAGGCCCCTATAGCTGTCTCTAGTGGTACGTTCCTGTTAAGTCTGATGGATGGTTGTAGGCCCCTATATCTGTCTCTAGTGGTTCAGTCCTGTTAAGTCTGGTGGATGGTTGTAGGCCCCTATATCTGTCTCTAGTGGTACGTTCCTGTTAAGTCTGGTGGATGGTTGTAGGCCCCTATATCTGTCTCTAGTGGTACGTTCCTGTTAAGTCTGGTGGATGGTTGTAGGCCCCTATATCTGTCTCTAGTGGTTCAGTCCTGTTAAGTCTGATGGATGGTTGTAGGCCCCTATAGCTGTCTCTAGTGGTACGTTCCTGTTAAGTCTGATGGATGGTTGTAGGCCCCTATATCTGTCTCTAGTGGTTCAGTCCTGTTAAGTCTGGTGGATGGTTGTAGGCCCCTATAGCTGTCTCTAGTGGTACGTTCCTGTTAAGTCTGATGGATGGTTGTAGGCCCCTATATCTGTCTCTAGTGGTTCAGTCCTGTTAAGTCTGGTGGATGGTTGTAGGCCCCTATAGCTGTCTCTAGTGGTACGTTCCTGTTAAGTCTGATGGATGGTTGTAGGCCCCTATATCTGTCTCTAGTGGTTCAGTCCTGTTAAGTCTGGTGGATGGTTGTAGGCCCCTATATCTGTCTCTAGTGGTACGTTCCTGTTAAGTCTGGTGGATGGTTGTAGGCCCCTATATCTGTCTCTAGTGGTACGTTCCTGTTAAGTCTGGTGGATGGTTGTAGGCCCCTATATCTGTCTCTAGTGGTTCAGTCCTGTTAAGTCTGATGGATGGTTGTAGGCCCCTATAGCTGTCTCTAGTGGTACGTTCCTGTTAAGTCTGATGGATGGTTGTAGGCCCCTATATCTGTCTCTAGTGGTTCAGTCCTGTTAAGTCTGATGGATGGTTGTAGGCCCCTATATCTGTCTCTAGTGGTTCAGTCCTGTTAAGTCTGATGGATGGTTGTAGGCCCCTATATCTGTCTCTAGTGGTTCAGTCCTGTTAAGTCTGATGGATGGTTGTAGGCCCCTATAGCTGTCTCTAGTGGTTCAGTCCTGTTAAGTCTGATGGATGGTTGTAGGCCCCTATAGCTGTCTCTAGTGGTTCAGTCCTGTTAAGTCTGGTGGATGGTTGTAGGCCCCTATATCTGTCTCTAGTGGTTCAGTCCTGTTAAGTCTGATGGATGGTTGTAGGCCCCTATAGCTGTCTCTAGTGGTTCAGTCCTGTTAAGTCTGATGGATGGTTGTAGGCCCCTATATCTGTCTCTAGTGGTTCAGTCCTGTTAAGTCTGGTGGATGGTTGTAGGCCCATCTGTCTTGCCGATGCACAGAAAACCCAGCCAACTGTATATTATCCATGTCGTCGTTCAGCCACGACTCGGTGAAACATAAGATAGTACAGTTTTTTTTTTATGTCCCGTTGGTAGGATAGTCTTGGAACGGAGCTCATCCGGTTTATTCTCCAGTGATTGCACGTTGGCCAATAGGACGGATGGTAGAGGCGGGTTACCCACTCGCCGACTAATTCTCACAAGGCACCCGGACCTGCGTCCCCCTGTATCGGTGTCTTCTCTTCATGTGAATGACAGGGATTTGGGCCTGGTCTGGTATCTGGAGTAAATCCTTGGCGTCCTGTTTAGTCTGATGGATGGTTGTAATAGAGACATTGTACATTTTTACATTATGGTTTCACTTCCTCTCTCTTAGCTGGTTGTGGATTGGTTGGAGAGTATCGCCAAAGATGAAATCGGGGACTTCTCTGACAACATTGAATACTACGCCAAGTCTGTGTACTGGTAAGTAAGCTGGAGTCATTTTGAGAGACAAGCACTTCCGTGTTTTCTCAAGTGTTGTATGTAGTTTAGGAAGACCCCGTGTGACTTGGCTAATATTCTGTGTGTTTGACTTTCAGGGAGAATACCCTTCATGCTCTGAAACAGAGGAGAAACGCATCCAGCACAGGCTTCAATGTTCCCCTGGTTACTGAGCTGGTAGGAGGGGCTATCTAGCTCTCATACATACACACACACTCACACACACACTCACACACACTCCCTCTCCTACAGACACATGCTCTTGTGCCATGATAGGGAATACGTTGTTTTACTTAGAACGTAAAGTAACTCTGTCTGTCTTTAGGACCCCGACGCCCCCATCAGACAGAAGCGTCCCCTGGCAGACCTGGACAGGGAGGATGACGCCAGGCTGCTGAAGTACCTGTTCACCCTCCTCAGAGCGGGCATGACGGACGAGGTGAGACGCCGGCCGCCTCCCAAATAACACCCTATTCCCTGTGTAGTGCACTACTTTAGACCAGAGACCTCTTGGCTCTGGTCAAAAGTAGTGCACTATACAGGTAATAAGGGTGTCATTTGAGACAGATCTCAGTACGGCGCCACCTGGTGGACGGGAGGGTATACTGAGCGGATTTCTAGTCTCAGTGGTGTGTGTGTTTGTGTGTAGGCCCAGAGGCTTTGTAAGCGCTGTGGACAGGCATGGAGGGCTGCTACTCTGGAGGGATGGAAGCTTTACCACGACCCCAACATCAACGGAGGTCAGTTCTCAACCTTACACTCTCACCCCAACACATGTTTAACACAAGTAGGGCTGTGGCGGTCATGACATTTTGTCAGCCGGGTGATTGTCAAGCAAATAACTGCCGGTCTCACGGTAATTGACCGTTTTTAATTAACATACAAATGTTTAGCATCTCCTGGCTAACATTCATAGCCTACAAGCCATTGATGCAGACCTTTTGGAACATCTATATTTTAAAAAAAAGTCTACTAAATCCATGTAATATAGCCTACACCTTCACAATAAATCCCATTATTTATTTTAGACAGGTCTAAAGAAACATGATATGAAGAAAATGTAGTCTATTTCAGAAGAACAGAATAGCATACTCTGAGTCGTCCTTATGTTATGCCCTGATCTGGCTCTGCCATACGGCTGTGGGCTACACTAGTTCATTTAGCAGACCAGATCTGCTTAGAAATCCCGTGGCATTATTTTATAGTATGAAGAATACAATTGAACAAAGCTGAATAAAATAGAGAGGATATTTTCTCCAAACGATTTGAGGGAGTGTGCACATGCGGAAAAATAAATCCATGTCATCTATGCACTTAAATAGCGAATGGAGGAAGCTTTTCCCGTGGTTCAGTTTCATGCCAGCCAGGTAGGCTATACTCCTGTTGTAAAGCGAAGCAGTGTGCTTAATATTAGGAAAGTAGATAAATAAATATAGTAGGCCTAGCCTATAGAAAGCTGATGGGATCCTCCTCTTTTTAATAGAGGCCATCACTCTGTTTTCTCAAGCAATAGCACAGCCTATAGAAATGTTGCGCAACGTGAGCTCATGGGCTCTCATGAAGTGTTTGATTAGATTTGCATTGATGTCAGAGTGATTTAGAGGGACAATAGAGTGCTGAGTACCAGGCAGTTAGCAAGTTAGGAAGGCTACTAATGACCAGCAGCATCAGAGCTTGGAGAAGCCTAGTTACCGTGACTAAAAACACTCACGTGGAATGTGACTGCGGTCATGACTTGTGGCGGTAATCCGGTCACCATAACAGCCCTAAACACACGTCCCTATGTATGGTCTGTAATGGAACTGCGGGGTGTCCCCAGGCGGTGCAGAGCTGCTACCAGTGGAGGGGAACCCTCACCGCTGTGTATGGTCTGTAATGGAACTGAGGGGTGTGTGTGTGTGTCCAGGCGGTGCAGAGCTGCTACCAGTGGAGGGGAACCCTCACCGCTGTGTATGGTCTGTAATGGAACTGAGGGGTGTGTCCAGGCGGTGCAGAGCTGCTACCAGTGGAGGGGAACCCTCACCGCTGTGTATGGTCTGTAATGGAACTGCGGGGTGTGTGTGTCCAGGCGGTGCAGAGCTGCTACCAGTGGAGGGGAACCCTCACCGCTGTGTATGGTCTGTAATGGAACTGCGGGGTGTGTCCAGGCGGTGCAGAGCTGCTACCAGTGGAGGGGAACCCTCACCGCTGTGTATGGTCTGTAATGGAACTGCGGGGTGTGTGTGTCCAGGCGGTGCAGAGCTGCTACCAGTGGAGGGGAACCCTCACCGCTGTGTATGGAAGGTGTGCTGTTGGAGGATGGCTGACGACGAACACTTCAGCAGATATGAGAGGGCCATCTACGCTGTTCTGAGTGGGAACCTCAAACGGGTATGTAGTGTGGTGTATCTCCCTGAGCCCCCTCTCTGGGTGGTGTCATGTGGAGGAGGGGGGTGTCATGTGGAGGAGGGGGGTGTCATGTGGAGGAGGGGGGTGTCATGTGGAGGAGGGGGGTGTCATGTGGAGGAGGGGGGTGTCATGTGGAGGAGGGGGGTGTGTCATGTGGAGGAGGGGGGTGTCATGTGGAGGAGGGGGGTGTCATGTGGAGGAGGGGGGTGTCATGTGGAGGAGGGGGGTGTCATGTGGAGGAGGGGGGTGTCATGTGGAGGAGGGGGGTGTCTGGTGGAGGAGGGGGGTGTCTGGTGGAGGAGGGTGGTGTGTCTCAGGGAAAGCTGAAACACCTTGTCAAAGTAAACCTATAACAACAATGTTCACATAAGACAGGACTATGCTCGACTGGTAATGGCCAGGACTATGCTCGACTGGTAATGGCCAGGACTATGCTCGACTGGTAATGGCCAGGACTATGCTCGACTGGTAATGGCCAGGACTATGCTCGACTGGTAATGGCCAGGACTATGCTCGACTGGTAATGGCCAGGACTATGCTCGACTGGTAATGGCCAGGACTATGCTCGACTGGTAATGGACTGATTTGTCTCTCTCTCCTCTAGCTGCTCCCAGTGTGTGAGTCGTGGGAGGACAGTGTGTGGGCCTACTTCAGGGTCCTGGTAGACTCTCTGGTGGAACAGGAGATAAGGTCCTCAGGAATGGGCAGCGAGGAGCTGGAGGAGCTGCCACGAGAATACCTGGAGGCCAAGTAAGATCCCCAGCCTCTAGTAGGTAGCCTTACCCAGGGACAATATACTTTAGTGGGCAGCCCTGCCTAGAGAATACATCCTCTAGTAGAGAATACCTGGAGGTCAAGTAAAATACCCTCTAGTAGAGAATACCTGGAGGCCAGTAAGACCCCCATCCTCTAGTAGAGGCAGCGGAGGGCTGGGTATCAGGACCCTAACCTTCCTCAGTGCATCAGCTTATATTTCTAAATGCAAATGGTAATATCTCTCCCTTTTCTCTCCAGCTGGACACTAGAGAAGGTGTTTGAGGAGCTGCTAGCAACAGAGTCAAAGGTGAGCATCTGTTTGTCTGCTCTGTCAAACTAGCTAGCTGTGGACATCAGACCAGTCTGCTAGCTGTGTACATCAGACCAGTCTGCTAGCTGTGTGGACATCAGACCAGTCTGCTAGCTGTGTACATCAGACCAGTCTGCTAGCTGTGTACATCAGACCAGTCTGCTAGCTGTGTACATCAGACCAGTCTGCTAGCTGTGGACATCGGACCAGTCTGCTAGCTGTGTGGACATCGGACCAGTCTGCTAGCTGTGTACATCAGACCAGTCTGCTAGCTGTGTACATCAGACCAGTCTGCTAGCTGTGTGGACATCAGACCAGTCTGCTAGCTGTGTACATCAGACCAGTCTGCTAGCTGTGTACATCAGACCAGTCTGCTAGCTGTGGACATCGGACCAGTCTGCTAGCTGTGTGGACATCGGACCAGTCTGCTAGCTGTGTACATCAGACCAGTCTGCTAGCTGTGTACATCAGACCAGTCTGCTAGCTGTGTACATCGGACCAGTCTGCTAGCTGTGTACATCAGACCAGTCTGCTAGCTGTGTACATCAGACCAGTCTGCTAGCTGTGTGGACATCAGACCAGTCTGCTAGCTGGGTACACTACCGTTCAAAAGTTTGGGGTCACTTAGAGATGTCCTAGTTTTCGAAAGAAAAGCAAATTATTATTTTTTTTGTCCATTTTTAAAATAACATAATTGATCAGAAATACAGTGTAGACATTGTTAATGTTGTAAATGGCTATTGTAGCTGGAAACGGCTGATTTGAAATGGAATATCTACGTAGGCGTACAGAGGCCCATTATCAGCAACCATCAGTCCTGTGTTCCAATGGCACGTTGTGTTTGCTAATCCAAGTTTATCATTTTAAAAGGCTAATTGATCATTAGAAAACCCTTTTGCAATTATGTTAGCACAGCAGTTTTTTTGCAAAAGGGTTTTCTAATGATCAATTAGCCTTTTAAAATGATAAACTTGGATTAGCAAACACAACATGCCATTGGAACACAGGACTGATGGTTGCTGATAATGGGCCTCTGTACGCCTACGTAGATATTCCATTTCAAATCAGCCGTTTCCAGCTACAATAGCCATTTACAACATTAACAATGTCTACACTGTATTTCTGATCAATTTAATGTTATTTTAATGGACAAAAAATTTGCTTTTCTTTCAAAAACAAGGACATTTCTAAGTGACCCCAAACTTTTGACCGGTAGTGTACATCAGACCAGTCTGCTAACTATGTACATCAGACCAGTCTGCTAGCTATGTACATCAGACCAGTCTGCTAGCTGTGTACATCAGACCAGTCTGCTAGCTGTGGACATCAGACCAGTCTGCTAGCTGTGTACATCAGACCAGTCTGCTAGCTGTGGACATCAGACCAGTCTGCTAGCTGTGCACATCAGACCAGTCTGCTAGCTGTGGACATCAGACCAGTCTGCTAGCTGTGTACCTCAGACCAGTCTGCTAGCTGTGGACATCAGACCAGTCTGCTAGCTGTGCACATCAGACCAGTCTGCTAGCTGTGGACATCAGACCAGTCTGCTAGCTGTGCACATCAGACCAGTCTGCTAGCTGTGGACATCAGACCAGTCTGCTAGCTGTGTACATCAGACCAGTCTGCTAGCTGTGGACATCAGACCAGTCTGCTAGCTGTGGACATCAGACCAGTCTGCTAGCTGTGGACATCAGACCAGTCTGCTAGCTGGGTACATCAGACCAGTCTGCTAGCTGGGTACATCAGACCAGTCTGCTAGCTGTGGACATCAGACCAGTCTGCTAGCTGGGGACATCAGACCAGTCTGCTAGCTGGGTACATCAGACCAGTCTGCTAGCTGTGGACATCGGACCAGTCTGCTAGCTGTGTACATCGGACCAGTCTGCTAGCTGTGTACCTCAGACCAGTCTGCTAGCTGTGTACATCGGACCAGTCTGCTAGCTGTGTACATCGGACCAGTCTGCTAGCTGTGTACATCAGACCAGTCTTACGGACTCCCATAGTCCTGTGAAAGACCCTGAATGTCTCCTTCCTTCTTCTCCACAGAAAGTCCTGGAGGAGACCAAAGAACATTACCACATCATCCAGAAGTTGGTCATCCTGGGAGACCTGGATGGTGAGTCTGTTTAATAACCTTAAAGGAACGGTTTTAGTGTTTCCACATTTTTATGAAATATGACCTATAATTAATTACAATGTGAGTGAAATAGTTTTCCTTACTATTGTTTAATTATGTTAAAAAGCAGCCAATGAGCCTCTATGAGGAAATGGCAAGCATTTTTTTTTAAATGGTCAGTTTGAGATGGGTTTTTTAAAGTGTTTTTGTGTTTCTTCCTCCAATTTATGCTTTGGCCACAAATTATAAGTATAGGACGAGTCAACAACATTATTTATTATGAATATAACTTTTAAAAGTGAGATTTTTCTCTGGACCGTTACTTTAAATCCATGGCCATGTCTGTGTCAGCCTATGGAAAGACCGTACAGACAGACGAAAGTCATGAGGTAGTCAGTCGGTATCCAGTTGGACTGTGATTCTGGTTATCAGGTACATGAGGTAGTCAGTCGGTATCCAGTTGGACTTTGTGGTTCTGGTTACTGCAGGTATGTTACTGCTTTATGAAACGGTCCCAGTATAAAACAGTATTTTGTGTGTCAGGTCTCCTGGAGGAGTTCAGTAACTGGTTGACCAGGAGTCCAGCGCTGCCCTCTCACCTGCTGCGATTCATGACTCACCTGCTGCTATTCTACCGTAGCCTGGGCATGCAGCTCAAGGTATCATCTCCACACACACACACACACACACACCGTGCTGTTCTACCGTAGCCTGGGCATGCAGCTCAAGGTATCATCTCCACACACACACACACACCGTGCTGTTCTACCGTAGCCTGGGCATGCAGCTCAAGGTATCATCTACACACACACACACACACACACACACACACACCGTGCTGTTCTACCGTAGCCTGGGCATGCAGCTCAAGGTATCATCTACACACACACACACACCGTGCTGTTCTACCGTAGCCTGGGCATGCAGCTCAAGGTATCATCTACACACACACACACACACACACACACACCGTGGTGTTCTACCGTAGCCTGGGCATGCAGCTCAAGGTATCATCTACACACACACACACACACACACCGTGCTGTTCTACCGTAGCCTGGGCATGCAGCTCAAGGTCTCATCTACACACACACACACACCGTGCTGTTCTACCGTCGCCTGGGCATGCAGCTCAAGGTATCATCTACACACACACACACACACACACACACACACACACACACCGTGTTGTTCTACCGTCGCCTGGGCATGCAGCTCAAGGTATCATCTACACACACACACACACACACACCGTGCTGTTCTACCGTCGCCTGGGCATGCAGCTCAAGGTATCATCTACACACACACACACACACACACACCGTGCTGTTCTACCGTAGCCTGGGCATGCAGCTCAAGGTATCATCTACACACACACACACACACACACACCGTGTTGTTCTACCGTAGCCTGGGCATGCAGCTCAAGGTATCATCTACACACACACACACACACACACACACACACACACACCGTGCTGTTCTACCGTCGCCTGGGCATGCAGCTCAAGGTATCATCTACACACACACACACACACACACACACACACACCGTGCTATTCTACCGTCGCCTGGGCATGCAGCTCAAGGTATCATCTACACACACACACACACACCGTGCTATTCTACCGTAGCCTGGGCATGCAGCTCAAGGTATCATCTACACACACACACACACACACACACACACCGTGTTCTACCGTCGCCTGGGCATGCAGCTCAAGGTATCATCTACACACACACACACACACACACACACCGTGCTGTTCTACCGTCGCCTGGGCATGCAGCTCAAGGTATCATCTACACACACACACACACACACACACACACACACACCGTGCTGTTCTACCGTCGCCTGGGCATGCAGCTCAAGGTATCATCTACACACACACACACACACACACACACACACACACACACAGAGAGAGAGAGAGAAACACACTTTTGCTGTCATACACCTATATAAACATCAACCATTCCTCACACACACCACCTTCCACAATCCACATATCCGTTCCCCCCCTACCCCTAATCCCTCCACTCATGTTCTCCCCTAATCAGGAGGAGGTGTCGGTGGATGTCCTGAAGGCCTACGTCTCTCTGTTGATGAGGGAGAAGCAGGTGGATCTGATCGCCTTCTATGTCAGTCACCTGCCGTCAGACATTGGCACCGCCCAGTACGCTCACTTCCTGGAGGAGGTCGCCGAGGCTGACCAGAGACAACGCTGTCTGGAGCTGGCCAGGGAGGCAGGTCAGTGTCTCTCACAGAGGCTGCTGGGACGAGTGGGGGGGGGGGGGGTTCCTTTAGTCTAAAGCAGGGGTGGCAAACACATTTTTTCCCTGCGGGCCACATTTGGTCTTCACCGAGGTCCGGAGGACCGCACTTAAAATGTATTATATTTCCTGGCCATTGAAATTTGCTGAAAATAAGTCCTCTATCCATCACTTTTGGAATTTCCGATGCTTCCCGACTGTCTAGCTTTTGGTTCGATGACTGTTATCAAGCTGGAAAGAGTGACGGGACTAGATACGACTGTTATCAAGCTGGACAGAGTGACGGGACTAGATACGACTGTTATCAAGCTGGACAGAGTGACGGGACTAGAAACGACTGTAGGTTCATTATCATTTCTACCCAGTTTTGATTAGGTTTTAGTAATATCAATGTCGATTTTAAGATTGTTTATCTCCCCAAAAAACTAAAAAAATACATTAAAAAATATATAATACACATACTAAATACTCAAATCTCCAGCGGGGATGGAATGGGCCCCCTGGTCTAAAGCTACAGTCAGTCTGACATTCATCTGAGATTCGACAACCGGCAATTAAATTAGGTTGGTAAATATGTTAAAATGGACCATGTAGACTTTCGCTTTTCTGCAGCTATGGACTGTAGGAAGGGGGGGGGAAAACAATGTGTTAAACCTGCAATATGTAAATGTTTGTGCAACCTGACCAAATGCACATAGAAATCTGAGTTCTAGATCTGTCATTCTCATTGAAAGCAAGTCTAAGAAGCGGTAGATCTGTTCTATGTGTGTTATTTCTATGCTCCCCGTTCTTAAATTTAGTTTTTGCATCTTACTTTCGGTTTTTTACACCAGCTTCAAATGGCTGAAAATACAATATTTTTGGTTATTGAAAATATATTTCACAGCGGTTTAGATGGTCCAATGATTCTCTACACAACACTGGCTTGTTTTGTCATATAAACTGAAATTAGGCAAACTATTAGAATTTTAGCATCCAGGAAATGGCGGAGCGATTTCTGCATATTGCACCTTTTTAAAGGTCCAGGTATCTAAGTGTTGTGTTGTGGTCAGGTCTGGACGTGGCAGCGGTCACTAAGATGGTGGTGGAGAACATCAGAGAGAGAGACACTGAGGACTTCGCTCATCATGACCTCACCCCTGCACTGGACACTGGCACCTCAGCGGTACGAAACACACACACACTGGCACCTCAGCGGTACGAAACACACACTGGCACCTCAGCGGTACGAAACACACACACACACTGGCACCTCAGCGGTACGAAACACACACACACACTGGCACCTCAACGGTACGAAACACACACTGGCACCTCAGCGGTACGAAGGAGAAACACCAACACCATGTGGTCATGTTAACCCTGTACCTCCCTACCCCCCCCAGGAGGACCATGTGGTCATGTTAACCCTGTACCTCCCTACCCCCCCCAGGAGGACCATGTGGTCATGTTAACCCTGTACCTCCCTACCCCCCCAGGAGGACCATGTGGTCATGTTAACCCTGTACCCCCCCCCCCCCATGAGGACCATGTGGTCATGTTAACCCTGTACCTCCCCCCCCCCAGGAGGACCATGTGGTCATGTTAACCCTGTACCTCCCTATCCCCCCCCCAGGAGGACCATGTGGTCATGTTAACCCTGTACCTCCCTACCCCCCCCCCCCCCAGGAGGACCATGTGGTCATGTTAACCCTGTACCTCCCCCCCCCCCCCAGGAGGACCATGTGGTCATGTTAACCCTGTACCTCCCCCCCCCCCCCCCAGGAGGACCATGTGGTCATGTTAACCCTGTACCTCCCCCCCCCCCAGGAGGACCATGTGGTCATGTTAACCCTGTACCTCCCCCCCCCCCCCAGGAGGACCATGTGGTCATGTTAACCCTGTACCTCCCCCCCCCCCCCCCAGGAGGACCATGTGGTCATGTTAACCCTGTACCTCCCTACCCCCCCCCCCCCAGGAGGACCATGTGGTCATGTTAACCCTGTACCTCCCTACCCCCCCCAGGAGGACCATGTGGTCATGTTAACCCTGTACCTCCCTACCCCCCCCAGGAGGACCATGTGGTCATGTTAACCCTGTACCTCCCTACCCCCCCAGGAGGACCATGTGGTCATGTTAACCCTGTACCCCCCCCCCCCCCATGAGGACCATGTGGTCATGTTAACCCTGTACCTCCCCCCCCCCAGGAGGACCATGTGGTCATGTTAACCCTGTACCTCCCTATCCCCCCCCCAGGAGGACCATGTGGTCATGTTAACCCTGTACCTCCCTACCCCCCCCCCCCCCAGGAGGACCATGTGGTCATGTTAACCCTGTACCTCCCCCCCCCCCCCAGGAGGACCATGTGGTCATGTTAACCCTGTACCTCCCCCCCCCCCCCCCAGGAGGACCATGTGGTCATGTTAACCCTGTACCTCCCCCCCCCCCAGGAGGACCATGTGGTCATGTTAACCCTGTACCTCCCCCCCCCCCCCAGGAGGACCATGTGGTCATGTTAACCCTGTACCTCCCCCCCCCCCCCCCAGGAGGACCATGTGGTCATGTTAACCCTGTACCTCCCTACCCCCCCCCCCCCAGGAGGACCATGTGGTCATGTTAACCCTGTACCCCCCCCCCCCCCCCCAGGAGGACCATGTGGTCATGTTAACCCTGTACCTCCCTACCCCCCCCCCCCCCCAGGAGGACCATGTGGTCATGTTAACCCTGTACCCCCCCCCCCCCCCCCCAGGAGGACCATGTGGTCATGTTAACCCTGTACCCCCCCCCCCCCCCCCCCAGGAGGACCATGTGGTCATGTTAACCCTGTACCTCCCTACCCCCCCCCCCCCAGGAGGACCATGTGGTCATGTTAACCCTGTACCTCCCCCCCCCAGGAGGACCATGTGGTCATGTTAACCCTGTACCTCCCCCCCCCCAGGAGGACCATGTGGTCATGTTAACCCTGTACCTCCCCCCCCCCAGGAGGACCATGTGGTCATGTTAACCCTGTACCTCCCTACCCCCCCCCAGGAGGACCATGTGGTCATGTTAACCCTGTACCTCCCTACCCCCCCCAGGAGGACCATGTGGTCATGTTAACCCTGTACCTCCCTACCCCCCCCCAGGAGGACCATGTGGTCATGTTAACCCTGTACCTCCCTACCCCCCCCCCCCCCCCAGGAGGACCATGTGGTCATGTTAACCCTGTACCTCCCTACCCACCCCCAGGAGGACCATGTGGTCATGTTAACCCTGTACCTCCCCCCCCCACCCAGGAGGACCATGTGGTCATGTTAACCCTGTACCTCCCTACCCCCCCAGGAGGACCATGTGGTCATGTTAACCCTGTACCTCCCTACCCCCCCCCCAGGAGGACCATGTGGTCATGTTAACCCTGTACCTCCCTACTCCCCCCCAGGAGGACCATGTGGTCATGTTGACCCTGTACCTCCCTACCCCCCCCAGGAGGACCATGTGGTCATGTTAACCCTGTACCTCCCCCCCCCACCCAGGAGGACCATGTGGTCATGTTAACCCTGTACCTCCCTACCCCCCCAGGAGGACCATGTGGTCATGTTAACCCTGTACCTCCCTACCCCCCCCCCAGGAGGACCATGTGGTCATGTTAACCCTGTACCTCCCTACTCCCCCCCAGGAGGACCATGTGGTCATGTTGACCCTGTACCTCCCTACCCCCCCCAGGAGGACCATGTGGTCATGTTAACCCTGTACCTCCCCCCCCCCCAGGAGGACCATGTGGTCATGTTAACCCTGTACCTCCCTACCCCCCCCAGGAGGACAATGTGGTCATGTTAACCCTGTACCTCCCTACCCCCCCCCCCCCCCCCCAGGAGGACCATGTGGTCATGTTAACCCTGTACCTCCCTACCCCCCAGGAGGACCATGTGGTCATGTTAACCCTGTACCTCCCTACCCCCCCCCAGGAGGACAATGTGGTCATGTTAACCCTGTACCTCCCTACCCCCCCCCCCCAGGAGGACCATGTGGTCATGTTAACCCTGTACCTCCCTACCCCCCCCCCCCAGGAGGACCATGTGGTCATGTTAACCCTGTACCTCCCTACCCCCCCCCCCCCCCCAGGAGGACCATGTGGTCATGTTAACCCTGTACCTCCCTACCCCCCCCCCCCCAGGAGGACCATGTGGTCATGTTAACCCTGTACCTCCCTACCCCCCCCCCAGGAGGACCATGTGGTCATGTTAACCCTGTACCTCCCTACCCCCCCCCCAGGAGGACCATGTGGTCATGTTAACCCTGTACCTCCCTACCCCCCCAGGAGGACCATGTGGTCATGTTAACCCTGTACCTCCCTACCCCCCCAGGAGGACCATGTGGTCATGTTAACCCTGTACCCCCCCCCCCCAGGAGGACCATGTGGTCATGTTAACCCTGTACCCCCCCCCCCCCAGGAGGACCATGTGGTCATGTTAACCCTGTACCTCCCTACCCCCCCAGGAGGACCATGTGGTCATGTTAACCCTGTACCCCCCCCCCCCCAGGAGGACCATGTGGTCATGTTAACCCTGTACCTCCCTACCCCCCCAGGAGGACCATGTGGTCATGTTAACCCTGTACCTCCCTACCCCCCCCCCAGGAGGACCATGTGGTCATGTTAACCCTGTACCTCCCTACCCCCCCAGGAGGACCATGTGGTCATGTTAACCCTGTACCTCCCTACCCCCCCCCAGGAGGACCATGTGGTCATGTTAACCCTGTACCTCCCTACCCCCCCCCCCCCCCCCAGGAGGACCATGTGGTCATGTTAACCCTGTACCTCCCTACCTCCCCCCCCCCCAGGAGGACCATGTGGTCATGTTAACCCTGTACCCCCCCCCCCCCCCAGGAGGACCATGTGGTCATGTTAACCCTGTACCTCCCCCCCCCCCCCCCCAGGAGGACCATGTGGTCATGTTAACCCTGTACCTCCCTACCCCCCCCAGGAGGACCATGTGGTCATGTTGACCCTGTACCTCCCCCCCCCCCCCCAGGAGGACCATGTGGTCATGTTAACCCTGTACCCCCCTACCCCCCAGGAGGACCATGTGGTCATGTTAACCCTGTACCTCCCTACCCCCCCCAGGAGGACCATGTGGTCATGTTGACCCTGTACCTCCCTACCCCCCCCAGGAGGACCATGTGGTCATGTTAACCCTGTACCTCCCTATCCCCCCCCCCAGGAGGACCATGTGGTCATGTTAACCCTTTACCTCCCCCCCCCCCCCCAGGAGGACCATGTGGTCATGTTAACCCTGTACCTCCCTACCCCCCCCCCCCCAGGAGGACCATGTGGTCATGTTAACCCTGTACCTCCCCCCCCCCCCCCAGGAGGACCATGTGGTCATGTTAACCCTGTACCTCCCCCCCCCCCAGGAGGACCATGTGGTCATGTTAACCCTGTACCCCCCCCCCCCCCCCAGGAGGACCATGTGGTCATGTTAACCCTGTACCTCCCCCCCCCCCCCCAGGAGGACCATGTGGTCATGTTAACCCTGTACCTCCCTACCCCCCCCCCCAGGAGGACCATGTGGTCATGTTAACCCTGTACCTCCCTACCCCCCCCCCCCCCAGGAGGACCATGTGGTCATGTTAACCCTGTACCTCCCCCCCCCCAGGAGGACCATGTGGTCATGTTAACCCTGTACCTCCCTACCCCCCCCCCCCCAGGAGGACCATGTGGTCATGTTAACCCTGTACCTCCCTACCCCCCCCCCCCCAGGAGGACCATGTGGTCATGTTAACCCTGTACCTCCCTACCCCCCCCCCCCAGGAGGACCATGTGGTCATGTTAACCCTGTACCTCCCTACCCCCCCCCCCCCAGGAGGACCATGTGGTCATGTTAACCCTGTACCTCCCCCCCCCCAGGAGGACCATGTGGTCATGTTAACCCTGTACCCCCCCCCCCCAGGAGGACCATGTGGTCATGTTAACCCTGTACCTCCCTACCCCCCCCCCCCCCAGGAGGACCATGTGGTCATGTTAACCCTGTACCTCCCCCCCCCCAGGAGGACCATGTGGTCATGTTAACCCTGTACCTCCCCCCCCCCAGGAGGACCATGTGGTCATGTTAACCCTGTACCTCCCTACCCCCCCCCCCAGGAGGACCATGTGGTCATGTTAACCCTGTACCTCCCTACCCCCCCCCCCAGGAGGACCATGTGGTCATGTTAACCCTGTACCTCCCCCCCCCCAGGAGGACCATGTGGTCATGTTAACCCTGTACCTCCCTACCCCCCCCCCAGGAGGACCATGTGGTCATGTTAACCCTGTACCTCCCTACCCCCCCCAGGAGGACCATGTGGTCATGTTAACCCTGTACCTCCCTACCCCCCCCAGGAGGACCATGTGGTCATGTTAACCCTGTACCTCCCTACCCCCCCCAGGAGGACCATGTGGTCATGTTAACCCTGTACCTCCCTACCCCCCCCCCCCCCCAGGAGGACCATGTGGTCATGTTAACCCTGTACCTCCCTACCCACCCCCAGGAGGACCATGTGGTCATGTTAACCCTGTACCTCCCCCCCCCACCCAGGAGGACCATGTGGTCATGTTAACCCTGTACCTCCCTACCCCCCCCAGGAGGACCATGTGGTCATGTTGACCCTGTACCTCCCTACCCCCCCCAGGAGGACCATGTGGTCATGTTAACCCTGTACCTCCCTACCCCCCCCCAGGAGGACCATGTGGTCATGTTAACCCTGTACCTCCCTACCCCCCCCCCCCCAGGAGGACCATGTGGTCATGTTAACCCTGTACCTCCCTACCCCCCCACCCCCCCCCAGGAGGACCATGTGGTCATGTTAACCCTGTACCTCCCTACCACCCCCAGGAGGACCATGTGGTCATGTTAACCCTGTACCTCCCTACCACCCCCCAGGAGGACCATGTGGTCATGTTAACCCTGTCCCTCCCTACCACCCCCCAGGAGGACCATGTGGTCATGTTAACCCTGTACCTCCCTACCCCCCCCAGGAGGACCATGTGGTCATGTTAACCCTGTACCTCCCTACCCCCCCCAGGAGGACCATGTGGTCATGTTAACCCTGTACCTCCCTACCCACCCAGGAGGACCATGTGGTCATGTTAACCCTGTACCTCCCTACCCCCCAGGAGGACCATGTGGTCATGTTAACCCTGTACCTCCCTACCCCCCCCAGGAGGACCATGTGGTCATGTTAACCCTGTACCTCCCTACCCCCCCCAGGAGGACCATGTGGTCATGTTAACCCTGTACCTCCCTACCCCCCCAGGAGGACCATGTGGTCATGTTGACCCTGTACCTCCCTACCCCCCCAGGAGGACCATGTGGTCATGTTGACCCTGTACCTCCCTACCCCCCCAGGAGGACCATGTGGTCATGTTAACCCTGTACCTCCCCCCCCCCCCAGGAGGACCATGTGGTCATGTTAACCCTGTACCTCCCTACCCCCCCCAGGAGGACAATGTGGTCATGTTAACCCTGTACCTCCCTACCCCCCCCCCCCCCCCCCAGGAGGACCATGTGGTCATGTTAACCCTGTACCTCCCTACCCCCCCCCAGGAGGACCATGTGGTCATGTTAACCCTGTACCTCCCTACCCCCCCCCCCCCCCAGGAGGACCATGTGGTCATGTTAACCCTGTACCTCCCTACCCCCCCCCCCCCAGGAGGACCATGTGGTCATGTTAACCCTGTACCTCCCTACCCCCCCCCCCCCCCAGGAGGACCATGTGGTCATGTTAACCCTGTACCTCCCCCCCCCCCCCAGGAGGACCATGTGGTCATGTTAACCCTGTACCTCCCTACCCCCCCCAGGAGGACCATGTGGTCATGTTAACCCTGTACCTCCCCCCCCCCAGGAGGACCATGTGGTCATGTTAACCCTGTACCTCCCCCCCCCCAGGAGGACCATGTGGTCATGTTAACCCTGTACCTCCCTACCCCCCCCCCCCCCAGGAGGACCATGTGGTCATGTTAACCCTGTACCTCCCCCCCCCCCCCAGGAGGACCATGTGGTCATGTTAACCCTGTACCTCCCTACCCCCCCCCCAGGAGGACCATGTGGTCATGTTAACCCTGTACCTCCCTACCCCCCCAGGAGGACCATGTGGTCATGTTAACCCTGTACCTCCCTACCCCCCCAGGAGGACCATGTGGTCATGTTAACCCTGTACCCCCCTACCCCCCCCAGGAGGACCATGTGGTCATGTTAACCCTGTACCTCCCTACCCCCCCAGGAGGACCATGTGGTCATGTTAACCCTGTACCTCCCTACCCCCCCAGGAGGACCATGTGGTCATGTTAACCCTGTACCTCCCTACCCCCCCAGGAGGACCATGTGGTCATGTTAACCCTGTACCTCCCTACCCCCCCCAGGAGGACCATGTGGTCATGTTAACCCTGTACCTCCCTACCCCCCCAGGAGGACCATGTGGTCATGTTAACCCTGTACCTCCCTACCCCCCCCCCCCCAGGAGGACCATGTGGTCATACCTCCCTACCCCCCCCCCCCCCCCCCAGGAGGACCATGTGGTCATGTTAACCCTGTACCTCCCTACCCCCCCCCCCCCCAGGAGGACCATGTGGTCATGTTAACCCTGTACCTCCCTACCCCCCCCCCCCCAGGAGGACCATGTGGTCATGTTAACCCTGTACCTCCCTACCCCCCCCCCCCCCCCCAGGAGGACCATGTGGTCATGTTAACCCTGTACCTCCCCCCCCCCCCCAGGAGGACCATGTGGTCATGTTAACCCTGTACCTCCCTACCCCCCCCAGGAGGACCATGTGGTCATGTTAACCCTGTACCTCCCCCCCCCCCAGGAGGACCATGTGGTCATGTTAACCCTGTACCTCCCCCCCCCCAGGAGGACCATGTGGTCATGTTAACCCTGTACCTCCCTACCCCCCCCCCCCCCCAGGAGGACCATGTGGTCATGTTAACCCTGTACCTCCCCCCCCCCCCCAGGAGGACCATGTGGTCATGTTAACCCTGTACCTCCCTACCCCCCCCCCAGGAGGACCATGTGGTCATGTTAACCCTGTACCTCCCTACCCCCCCAGGAGGACCATGTGGTCATGTTAACCCTGTACCTCCCTACCCCCCCAGGAGGACCATGTGGTCATGTTAACCCTGTACCCCCCTACCCCCCCCAGGAGGACCATGTGGTCATGTTAACCCTGTACCTCCCTACCCCCCCAGGAGGACCATGTGGTCATGTTAACCCTGTACCTCCCTACCCCCCCAGGAGGACCATGTGGTCATGTTAACCCTGTACCTCCCTACCCCCCCAGGAGGACCATGTGGTCATGTTAACCCTGTACCTCCCTACCCCCCCCAGGAGGACCATGTGGTCATGTTAACCCTGTACCTCCCTACCCCCCCAGGAGGACCATGTGGTCATGTTAACCCTGTACCTCCCTACCCCCCCCCCCCCAGGAGGACCATGTGGTCATACCTCCCTACCCCCCCCCCCCCCCCCCCAGGAGGACCATGTGGTCATGTTAACCCTGTACCTCCCTACCCCCCCCCCCCCCCCGGAGGACCATGTGGTCATGTTAACCCTGTACCTCCCTACCCCCCCAGGAGTACCATGTGGTCATGTTAACCCTGTACCTCCCTACCCCCCCCCCCCCCCCCCCCCCCCCCCAGGAGGACCATGTGGTCATGTTAACCCTGTACCTCCCTACCCCACCCCAGGAGGACCAGAGGAAGATCGATGTGATTGATTGGCTGGTGTTTGACCCCGCCCAGAGAGCTGAGGCCCTCAAACAGAGCAACGCCATCATGAGGAAGTTCCTGGGTACGTCACACACACACACACACACTCACACACTCACACACTCACACACACACACACACACACACACACACCACACACCACACACCACACACCACACCGCACCACACACACACACACACACACTCACCAACCCAACACACACACCACACACACACACACACCACACACCACACACCACACACACACACACCGCACCACACACACACACACACACACGGTTCTGAAACAGATCAATGCTTCCTGTGTGAGATAGTTCCTCTCCCATACAAACATTGCATTGTATTGGCTACCTTTTTGAAAATCTCCCTCTTTTTCAACCATGCTGTTGACCCATTGCTATCTCTCCTCTCTCTCTCTCATCTCCTCCAGCCTCTAAGAAACACGATGCAGCCAAGGAGGTGTTTGGTAAGGTCCCAGAGGACTCCATGAGGGAGATATACCGCCAGTGGGAGGAGCTAGGCCTGGACACGCCCCTTCCTGCAGAGGATGAGAACGCCATCAGGGAACACCTGTGTATCCGCGCTTACCTGGTGAGGGGACAAGCTCTCGCAGGCGCTGTGATTGACTCGTCTGTTTTATTAAACGTTTTTAGAGGGGACTCCTGTAGTTGTATAAGGTGTGTGTGTGTGTTACCCCCCCCCAGGAAGCTCATGAGGCGTTCAATGAGTGGTTCCATCACATGAACTCCCCCCCTCAGAAGCCCAGCCCCCCGGCCCAGGCCAAGTTCACTGAGAAGGTGGCCTTCGAGATGAAGGAGAAGGAGTACCAGGTACACGATACACTCTGATCCCAGATCAGTCTCTGTGTTACGGTAGAACTGGTGAGGAGTTTTAATTTGTTAGAGTAGCTGGTCCTGGAGCAGACTAAGAACGCTAATGCTAGCAACGCTATTATTTAGCGTAACAGCCTATTGACTACATAAAAAAACAAAACAAAAAAGGGTGTTAAAGTGTGACCTCCTCTCCTGTAGATGGAACACGACAACTGGACCGGCCGTCTGGAGGCTCTGACTGAAGACGTGAAGGAGAGAATCTACAACGTCCTGCTGTTTGTGGACGGGGGCTGGATGGTCGACGTCAGAGAGGTGTGTGTGCCTGTCTGTATCTGAGTATTACCGTTAGTGATTGGTGGCGTGAGGGGCTCAGCGCTAGGTTAGCGTTTTGAGCCTGTATTAACTCTGTCTCCAGTACAACTGTGTTCTTTCTTAGGTACACATTATTACTTCTACCACTTGTTCTATTCCAGGATACGGAGGAGGACCCGGAGAGAGGCCACCAGATGGTGCTGCTCCGTAGACTCTGTCTGCCCATGATGTCCTTCCTGTTGCAGACAGTACTGCAGAGAACACAACGCCACCAGGAGAATCTCAGACTGGCTGATATCATCGCCTCAGACCAACACCGCCTCTATGAGGTCTGTACTGTTAGTCTAGAAATTATATTTCTGTGGTCTGACCTGGGCTGAGGGCATCTCAATTCAGTCGACAGTGGCTTCATCCTCTCCCCTCTCTGTCTCCTTTCCTTTTGTCTGCCCACCATCTGCTTCTCAAGTCTACTGTGACTTCAAGGAAACACTATTGAGATTCACTTAATAGTCTAGTGTGGCTTCCTCTCTTCCACGGTCATCTGACACCTGTCCAGTTCTTTCACATCAGTGCTGCTGACGAAGGCAATGCGACTAGGAGAGGAACCCACTTTAGACTATTGGAATGCAGCACCAGTGAAGCTGAAGCTCTGGGTAGACAGTGGTTGAGTGTGAGCCTGGCCTATCGACTTCAACATTATAGCTCAATACAATATCAACACCATCTCACAGCATTATAGCTCAATACAATATCAACATCTCACAGCATTATAGCTCAATACAATATCAACACCATCTTACAGCATTATAGCTCAATACAATATCAACACCATCTCACAGCATTATAGCTCAATACAACATCAACACCATCTCACAGCATTATAGCTCAATACAATATCAACACCATCTCACAGCATTATAGCTCAATACAACATCAACACCATCTCACAGCATTATAGCTCAATACAACATCAACACCATCTCACAGCATTATAGCTCAATACAATATCAACATCTCACAGCATTATAGCTCAATACAATATCAACACCATCTTACAGCATTATAGCTCAATACAATATCAACACCATCTCACAGCATTATAGCTCAATACAACATCAACACCATCTCACAGCATTATAGCTCAATACAACATCAACACCATCTCACAGCATTATAGCTCAATACAATATCAACACCATCTTACAGCATCTCTCCCTGTCACTGTATTGCTGTCTCCTCTTCCACTCTTCTACTTTACATTTACATTACATTTTAGTCATTTAGCAGACGCTCTTATCCAGAGCGACTTACAGGAGCAATTAGGGTTAAGTGCCTTGCTCAAGGGCACATTAACGTCATTTAGCAGACCCCATCCTCTTCTTCTTTTTGCTAACTATGTTCTCCTCTCTCTCTGTCTCTCTGTCTCAGGTGTTCTCCAAGGATGAGCTGAGGAAGTTCCTTCAGAAGATGAGGGAGTCGTCTCTTCTCTTATTGGATAAGAATCTGGACCCGCTGGGGTACGAGATCCAACCATAAATACACCCCACCTGGACATTTGGTTTCTTTTTTTTTGTGTTCTTTTTGTTTTTGTTGTTGCCAAATTTAAGTAATGGAGTGAATGATTTTCTGCATTTTTGTATACAATAAAAGTGACTTGACTGAAATATTGTTTGTCTTTGGGCCGTGCACAGGCTGGATGCAAATCCGTATCTGAATCTAGAAGAGTATAAGGAAGGTTTGAGAGACCTTGACTATGTCTAGAAGAGAGAGTTTAGGTTATCGCCTTCGCAACTTTCCAAAGTGTCCACGGGGAGGCGCTGTAGGGCACTGACGTGGCTAGTTCTCTTCGCAGAAAAAAACGGAAGTAAAGGTCGCTTCATCTGACGTCACTACTCCCGTTAAAGTTGCAGCCAGGCTCTTTTTTTTTTTATCTATATGATCAACATGCGATGGGGAAAAGTATGAAAGCGTTGCACAACTGTACATGCAGTTACCGAAGCGCTCTAGAATGTAATGCCGTTGTATAGACCCTGTAAATGTTTACGAAAGGGGATGTATTCCCGATCAGTCGGTAACGTCGAAGCCCCGGAGAGGTACCACCGCAACTTTTCCTGATGTGTGGCAGAGGGTAGACATTTTTACTTGAATTTGTTGGTTTACATTAGCAAGCTAGCTTCATACTATACAGTACCACTGAAAGCTATAGGTAGATTTTACAGGACGGTTATCAAGAGGACCATGGCTAACCGACTTTCACACCTTTTCTCGAACAGCCGCCTCGTCATTGGATTATTGGCCAACTTGCTGTCGTCGATATGCATCGTTTTCATCAACAAATGGATCTATGTTCACTATGGCTTCCCAAACATGACTCTAACGCTGATCCATTTCGTGGTGACATGGCTTGGACTATGGGTATGCCAGAAGATGGACATATTTGCGCCAAAGAGTCTCCGACCCACCAAAATTATCTGGCTCGCTCTCAGCTTCTGTGGCTTCGTGGCTTTCACCAATCTGTCCTTACAAAACAACACCATTGGCACTTACCAGCTGGCCAAAGCCATGACAACTCCTGTGATCATTGTCATACAGACTATGTATTACAAGAAGACATTCTCCACCAAGATCAAATTGACTTTGGTATGTAGGGGTTACAATGTACCAATGCTGCTGCCTGCTACAATGTAGCTAGCATTCCATACAGAATGGTCAGATTGGCATTTATTGAGATGACACTTTTTGTTTTAAAAATAAAATACTTTGTACAATTAGAAAACATATACCGAAGTTGAATTATACATTCAAAATGAACATTTAGCAAAGTACATAATCAAGCACACAGGTTTAAGAAAACAAACTTTTACAAACATCACAGAGGTCTTATATACATAAAATTAGACATATGTATGTTTCAAAGGTAGCAGTGAGTTTCCGGTCATGTTTGTTTTTAACCAATCTTAATGATTGCAAAAAAATATCAAGCTGTCTTTAAAAAAATAAATAAGGGGGTAGCCTTAAAAAATCTGTGTTTGTGTATAAAGAATTTGGTTAATACAAATACATTTTTGACCATCTTGGAATAAACCAAATCTGACGACCTATGTGAAATTGGCAATATTAATATAATTTGAAAATAATAAATCATAACCACCCAGAAAGTGGTAATATGATCACAACTAAATAAATTATGTTCCGTAGTTCCAATGACATTCCCACAAAAATGTACAGGGATTACGCTCTACAATGAATAGAGATGATTGATGTACTGGAGGCAGCTCTGCAGAGTGGTCACTAGCTGGCAAAGTCAGAAAATCTCAGTGTCCAGTATGAAGGACATTAGAGGTACTTTCACGAGCAGATATCCATAGACTTCTAGTCATTGCGCTAATGCTAGTTAGCGACTTTCTTCAAACTGCATGCATTAGCCATAAAAATGGTATCCGCGAGTTCATCTGACTCCGGGGAAGTAGATAAAGGGCCTCATTGCCAACATCCCGAAGTATCCCTTTAACCCTAACCACACACTAACCCTAATGCCTAACCCGAACTTTTTTTCATTAATTTTTATGATTACAGTTACAGTAACGCTATTTACCTGATGTGTGTCTGTCTTTTCCCACTACTAGGTGCCCATAACATTAGGTGTGATCCTGAACTCCTACTATGATGTGAGGTTCAACCTCCTGGGGATGGTCTTTGCCACACTAGGAGTGTTGGTCACCTCCCTCTATCAGGTGGTAAGTAGTGATGCTTTGAAGTGCACATGGGACCTGGTGAACCCTAAAGTCTGTGGGTGAACCCGGGATTCAACAAACATGGCTGTCTCCCAAATGTCACCCTATTCCCTATGAGCCCTGGTCAAAAGTAGTGCACTAGAAAGGGAATAGGGTGCTAGTTGGAATGCAGACATAGACTAGAACACGTTACTCATTCCTCTTATCAAGGTTGATTCTACTATTATCTCAGGCCTAATAATTGATTGATAATAAATCTCTCTCTTCCTCCCTCTCTCCCCCCCACCTCCCTCCCTCTCTCCCCCCCACCTCCCTCCCTCTCTCCTGTCCCTCTCTCCCTCTCTCCCCCCACCTCTCTCTCATCCCGTCCCTCCCCCCACCTCTCTCCCATCCCTCCCTCCCCTCTCTCTCCCGTTCCCTCTCTCCCCCCACCTCTCTTTCCATCCCTCTCCCCCCACCTCCCTCCCTCTCTCCCCCCACCTCTCTCCCTCCCTCTTTCCCCCCACCTCTCTTCCCTCCCGCCCTCTCTCCCGTCCCTCCCCTCCCGCCCTCTCTCCCGTCCCTCCCCTCCCGCCCTCTCTCCCGTCCCTCCCTCTCTCTCTCCCGTCCCTCTCTCTCTCCCGTCCCTCTCTCTCTCCTGTCCCTCCCTCCATCTTTCCTATCCCTCCCCCACCTCCTCCCCTCTCTCCCCCCACCTCTCTCCCGTCGCTCTCTCCCACCACCTCCCTCCCTCTCTCTCCCTCTCTCCCCCCACCTCTCTCCCTCTCTCCCCCCACCTCTCTCCCTCTCTCCCCCCACCTCTCTCCCTCTCTCCCCCCACCTCCTCCCCTCTCTCCCCCCACCTCTCTCCCGTCCCTCCCCCCCCCCCACCCCCGTCCCTCTCTCCCCCCCACCCCCGTCTCTCTCTCCCCCCCACCCCCGTCCCTCTCCCCCCCCCACCCCCGTCTCTCTCTCTCCCGTCCCTCCCTCCCTCCTTCTCTCCCTCCCTCTCCCCACCACCTCCCTCCCTCTCCCCACCACCTCCCTCTCTCTCTCCCGTCCCTCCCTCCCTCCTTCTCTCCCTCCCTCTCTCCCACCACCTCCCTCTCTCTCCCGTCCCTCCCTCCCTCCTTCTCTCCCTCCCTCTCCCCACCACCTCCCTCTCTCTCTCCGTCCCTCCCTCCCTCCTTCTCTCCCTACCTCTCTCCCACCACCTCCCTCCCTCTCCCCACCACCTCCCTCTCTCTCTCCCGTCCCTCCCTCCCTCCTTCTCTCCCTCCCTCTCCCCACCACCTCCCTCTCTCTCTCCCGTCCCTCCCTCCCTCCTTCTCTCCCTCCCTCTCTCCCACCACCTCCCTCCCTCTCTCCCCCCCACCTCCCTCCCTCTCTCCCCCCACCTCTCTTTCCATCCCTCTCTCCCTCCCTCTCCCCACCACCTCCCTCTCTCTCTCCCGTCCCTCCCTCCCTCCTTCTCTCCCTACCTCTCTCCCACCACCTCCCTCCCTCTCCCCACCACCTCCCTCTCTCTCTCCCGTCCCTCCCTCCCTCCTTCTCTCCCTCCCTCTCTCCCACCACCTCCCTCCCTCTCCCCACCACCTCCCTCTCTCTCCCGTCCCTCCCTCCCTCCTTCTCTCCCTCCCTCTCCCCACCACCTCCCTCTCTCTCTCCCGTCCCTCCCTCCCTCCTTCTCTCCCTCCCTCTCTCCCACCACCTCCCTCCCTCTCTCCCCCCCACCTCCCTCCCTCTCTCCCCCCACCTCTCTTTCCATCCCTCTCTCCCTCCCGCTCTCCCATCCCTCTCCCCCCACCTCTCTCCCTCCCTCTTTCCCCCCACCTCTCTCCCTCCCTCTTTCCCCCCACCTCTCTTCCCTCCCGCTCTCTCTCCTGTCCCTCCCTCCATCTTTCCTATCCCTCCCCCACCTCCTCCCCTCTCTCCCCCCACCTCTCTCCCGTCGCTCTCTCCCACCACCTCCCTCCCTCTCTCTCCCTCTCTCCCCCCACCTCTCTCCCTCTCTCCCCCCACCTCTCTCCCTCTCTCCCCCCACCTCTCTCCCTCTCTCCCCCCACCTCCTCCCCTCTCTCCCCCCACCTCTCTCCCCCCCTCCCCCCCCCCACCCCCGTCCCTCTCTCCCCCCCACCCCCGTCTCTCTCTCCCCCCCACCCCCGTCCCTCTCCCCCCCCCCACCCCCGTCTCTCTCTCTCCTGTCCCTCCCTCTCTCTCTCCCGTCCCTCCCTCCCTCCTTCTCTCCCTCCCTCTCTCCCACCACCTCCCTCCCTCTCTCCCACCACCTCCCTCCTGCTCTCCCGTCCCTCCCTCCCTCCTTCTCTCCCTACCTCTCTCCCACCACCTCCCTCCCTCTCCCCACCACCTCCCTCTCTCTCTCCCGTCCCTCCCTCCCTCCTTCTCTCCCTCCCTCTCTCCCACCACCTCCCTCCCTCTCCCCACCACCTCCCTCTCTCTCTCCCGTCCCTCCCTCCCTCCTTCTCTCCCTCCCTCTCTCCCACCACCTCCCTCCCTCTCCCCACCACCTCCCTCTCTCTCCCGTCCCTCCCTCCCTCCTTCTCTCCCTCCCTCTCCCCACCACCTCCCTCTCTCTCTCCCGTCCCTCCCTCCCTCCTTCTCTCCCTCCCTCTCTCCCCCCCACCTCCCTCCCTCTCTCCCCCCCACCTCCCTCTCTCTCTCTCTCCCGTCCCTCCCTCCCTCCTTCTCTCCCTCCCTCTCTCCCACCACCTCCCTCTCTCTCTCCCCCCACCTCCCTCTCTCTCTCCCCCCCACCTCCCTCTCTCTCTCCCGTCCCTCCCTCCCTCTCTCTCTCCCGTCCCTCCCTCCCTCCTTCTCTCCCTCCCTCTCCCCACCACCTCCCTCCCTCTCTCTCTCTCCCGTCCCTCCCTCCCTCTCTCCCACCACCTCCCTCCCTCTCTCCCACCACCTCCCTCTCTCTCTCCCGTCCCTCCCTCCCTCCTTCTCTCCCTCCCTCTCACCACCACCTCCCTCCCTCTCTCTCCCCCCACCTCCCTCCCTCCCTCCTTCTCTCCCTCCCTCTCTCCCACCACCTACCTCCCTCTCTCCCACCACCTCCTCCCCTCTCTCCCCCCACCTCCCTCCCTCCCTCCTTCTCTCCCTCCCTCTCTCCCACCACCTCCTCCCCTCTCTCCCCCCACCTCCTCCCTCTCTCCCAGTGGGTAGGTGTGAAACAGCATGAGCTCCAGGTAAACTCCATGCAGCTACTCTACTACCAGGCCCCCATGTCCTCTGCCTTCCTCCTTTCCCTCGTGCCCTTCTTCGAACCTCTCTCTGGGGAAGGAGGCATCTTCGGACCCTGGTCCTTCCCAGCACTGGTAAGAGACAGAGAAAGAGAGAGAGAACAGCGAGGGAGGGGAAGAGAGACCACCAATCAGTTAGCTAATGGATAGTACACCTAATCAGATCTCAGTATTGACTCTGTCACTGAGAGTTATTCTACAGTTTCCTCTCCCTCTCTCTCTCTGAGACACACAGGGAAACATACTTGGAAGAACTCAGCAGAACTCGATGAATGCCATGGCCTTGGTTGCATTGTGGTTGGTTTAGGGATGGTTCTGTATGAGTGCAGTTGTAAGCACACTACCTACCTCGCACTGCGTGACTGGGGTAAGGGGTAAGAGACTTTGAGACCAGGCCTAAGCAGATGGGACAAAGAAACGATCAGCTCTTTTGCATGCAATTCCTGGCTTAGCCTAAATATTCAAATGGTCTATTTTGTTAATGCTTGTGGAGATAGAGGTGTTCCATACTTTCAGATTGTCTTCAGAATGAGTGAGTGACTACTTCCTGTGATGGATGACTCATATAAGATGAGTCACTGAAGGCACACAAGCAATAGTCCTCTACAAACATGTCAAAGCATGTTCAGCTGTGTGGGGCCAGTAGTCTGCCCAGCAACCAAACCTGCCACCCGGTCAAAGGAGCTCACTTCAACGCCATTGTTCTGACCCCTAAGGTCTACAAGACTCCACTGGGGAGAGACTAGTAACAACAAACAAGGGGACAATACTGATGCTGCTAACATGCTACTGTGCTGTTACCTTCAGGCCATGGTGATGCTAACATGCTACTGTGCTGTTACCTTCAGGCCATGGTGATGCTAACATGCTACAGTGCTGTTACCTTCAGGCCATGGTGATGCTAACATGCTATTGTGCTGTTACCTTCAGGCCATGGTGATGCTAACGTGCTACAGTGCTGTTACCTTCAGGCCATGGTGATGCTAACATGCTACAGTGCTGTTACCTTCAGGCCATGGTGATGCTAACATGCTACAGTGCTGTTACCTTCAGGCCATGGTGATGCTAACATGCTACAGTGCTGTTACCTTCAGGCCATGGTGATGCTAACATGCTACTGTGCTGTTACCTTCAGGCCATGGTGATGCTAACATGCTACAGTGCTGTTACCTTCAGGCCATGGTGATGCTAACATGCTACAGTGCTGTTACCTTCAGGCCATGGTGATGCTAACATGCTACAGTGCTGTTACCTTCAGGCCATGGTGATGCTAACATGCTACTGTGCTGTTACCTTCAGGCCATGGTGATGCTAACATGCTACAGTGCTGTTACCTTCAGGCCATGGTGATGCTAACATGCTACAGTGCTGTTACCTTCAGGCCATGGTGATGCTAACATGCTACAGTGCTGTTACCTTCAGGCCATGGTGATGCTAACATGCTACAGTGCTGTTACCTTCAGGCCATGGTGATGCTAACATGCTACAGTGCTGTTACCTTCAGGCCATGGTGATGCTAACATGCTACAGTGCTGTTACCTTCAGGCCATGGTGATGCTAACATGCTACAGTGGTGATGCTAACATGCTACAGTGCTGTTACCTTCAGGCCATGGTGATGCTAACATGCTACAGTGCTGTTACCTTCAGGCCATGGTGATGCTAACATGCTACAGTGCTGTTACCTTCAGGCCATGGTGATGCTAACATGCTACAGTGCTGTTACCTTCAGGCCATGGTGATGCTAACATGCTACAGTGCTGTTACCTTCAGGCCATGGTGATGCTAACATGCTACAGTGCTGTTACCTTCAGGCCATGGTGATGCTAACATGCTACAGTGCTGTTACCTTCAGGCCATGGTGATGCTAACATGCTACAGTGCTGTTACCTTCAGGCCATGGTGATGCTAACATGCTACAGTGCTGTTACCTTCAGGCCATGGTGATGCTAACATGCTACAGTGCTGTTACCTTCAGGCCATGGTGATGCTAATATGTTGTATCTCTACCTTCAGGCCATGGTGATGCTAACATGTTGTTGTACTTGGAAGAACTCAGCAGAACTCGATGAATGCCATGGCCTTGGTTGCATTGTGGTTGGTTTAGGGATGGTTCTGTATGAGTGCAGTTGTAAGCACACTACCTACCTCACACTGCGTGACTGGGGTAAGGGGTAAGAGACTGCGTGACTGGGGTAAGGGGTAAGAGACTTTGAGACCAGGCCTAAGCAGATGGGCCAAAGAAACGATCAGCTCTTTTGCATGCAATTCCTGGCTTAGCCTAAATATTCAAATGGTCTATTTTGTTAATGCTTGTGGAGATAGAGGTGTTCCATACTTTCAGATTGTCTTCAGAATGAGTGAGTGACTACTTCCTGTGATGGATGACTCATATAAGATGAGTCACTGAAGGCACACAAGCAAAAGTCCTCTACAAACATGTCAAAGCATGTTCAGCTGTGTGGGGCCAGTAGTCTGCCCAGCAACCAAACCTGCCACCCGGTCAAAGGAGCTCACTTCAACGCCATTGTTCTGACCCCTAAGGTCTACAAGACTCCACTGGGGAGAGACTAGTAACAACAAACAAGGGGACAATACTGATGCTGCTAACATGCTACAGTGCTGTTACCTTCAGGCCATGGTGATGCTAACATGCTACAATGCTGTTACCTTCAGGCCATGGTGATGCTAACATGCTACAGTGCTGTTACCTTCAGGCCATGGTGATGCTAACATGCTACAGTGCTGTTGCCTTCAGGCCATGGTGATGCTAACATGCTACAGTGCTGTTACCTTCAGGCCATGGTGATGCTAACATGTTGTTGTATCCCTACCTTCAGGCCATGGTGATGCTAACATGTTGTATCCCTACCTTCAGGCCATGGTGATGCTAACATGTTGTATCTCTACCTTCAGGCCATGGTGATGCTAACATGTTGTATCTCTACCTTCAGGCCATGGTGATGCTAACATGTTGTATCTCTACCTTCAGGCCATGGTGATGCTAACATGTTGTATCCATACCTTCAGGCCATGGTGATGCTAACATGTTGTATCCCTACCTTCAGGCCATGGTGATGCTAACATGTTGTATCCCTACCTTCAGGCCATGGTGATGCTAACATGTTGTATCTCTACCTTCAGGCCATGGTGATGCTAACATGTTGTTGTATCTCTAGTTTTGGATTTCCATTGAAAAACATTTTGCTAAGTTTTGCACTAATAAATATGTTGTTGTATCTCTCCTCCAGGCCATGGTGATGCTAACATGTTGTTGTATCTCTCCTCCAGGCCATGGTGATGCTAATATGTTGTTGTATCTCTCCTCCAGGCCATGGTGATGCTAATATGTTGTTGTATCTCTCCTCCAGGCCATGGTGATGCTAATATGTTGTTGTATCTCTCCTCCAGGCCATGGTGATGCTAATATGTTGTTGTATCTCTCCTCCAGGCCATGGTGATGCTAATATGTTGTTGTATCTCTCCTCCAGGCCATGGTGATGCTAATATGTTGTTGTATCTCTCCTCCAGGCCATGGTGATGCTAATATGTTGTTGTATCTCTCCTCCAGGCCATGGTGATGCTATCTGGCCTCATAGCCTTCCTAGTCAACCTGTCCATCTACTGGATCATAGGGAACACCTCTGCTGTCACGTATCCTTTTGTCCTGGCTGGAGGTCAAGGGTCAACCACAGGGAATGTCAATTCATCTGTCCTCGATTCCTCACATCCTCTCTCCTTTGTCTCCTTCTCAAAACTCATTGGAGAATAAGGTCAGAGGGGAGGGTATCCTCCAATATGGTTGATAAGGAGGTGAGGAGGTATGATATGAGGAATCACGATGACGACTAGTATAGCTCTGGGGTTAATATTACAGTTTGTGATCAATTGAAAATTCACTGTGTGCTCCTTCTTTTTCTATTTGTCCTTAACCGTGAACTCCTTCAGCTACAACATGTTTGGCCACTTCAAGTTCTGCATCACCCTGTTGGGGGGTTATGTTCTCTTCCAGGACCCCCTGTCTCTAAACCAGGGCCTGGGCATCCTCTGTACCCTCACTGGCATCCTCTCCTACACCCACTTCAAGCTGGCAGAGCAGGACGAGGGCAAGAGCAGGCTGGTCCAGAGGCCATGATAGGCCCACCGTAGTGCCAATCATAGAGGCTGCGGCTCTCATTGGTTGCTCGACAACTCACTGGTTCCCTAGGACTGTGGCGGGAGGGCCAGGTTGGAATCATAGAACTAGAATTCTATAGTTGAATGTGATTTGTTGACTGAAAGGGGAACTGGCCAAACAGTGAGATAAAGAGAGAGTTCTGGTATGGGACACTAATGATCATGCTTTGTAAGATGATGATGATGATGAAGATACAATGCTAAAGAAGTGGAATTTATACTGTATCGGAAGATGTGGGCGCTCAGCAAGCCTAGTATAATTTTTTTTGCATTACTCAAGATGCTGTCCGATATTTCAGTATTTTTGCCAGTTACGATCAAAGAGAGGACAACTTGCTCTTAACAATGTCCAAATGCTGAAGATACTTTTTGCATTATTTAATGATTTTTTTTCATACAGTGATCTTCAATAAATGGTATTTTATTGATACGTGTTTTTTTTTGGTGTCTAATTTAGGAAGCTTGGGGAAATGGTGTTACCTGAGCCTGCCATACAGCATAGAGAGACCCATTGACAGCTGTGTGAATGGAGGTTAGGTAGGGCTACCACTCTCTCATTGTGGCCATAGAGAAATGTCATGGTGCTGCTCACTATTTACGTAAAAGGTTGCTGAAGTGAAAAGTAATGCATATCTCAAATAATTTTCTAATTAGTCTACAGAGATTGTTTCATGGGGAAAAAAAGGACTAAATCACATTATTTTTGAACATTTTGATTGCTGCTCTGACAGCCCTGAGAAACAGGAGTACATACACCTCGCCCTTTACAAGTTAGCCAACATGATGCCATACAGGGCTGGAATAAGAGTTGGGTCGTATTCGTTAGGGCACACTGTAGCAAAACTTTTTGCATCGAAAAACAAAAAAACAAGCGTTTCTTATTGGACAAGTTCAGGTATTCCCTCCCTGTTTCAGTCCGTTTTCTAATGTTTTTGGCGTCTAGTGAATACGAACCTGCGATGGGAGTTGGTGTGGACGAGAACATCTAGGCGGGGACTGTGCTACAAGGTACAGGTAGTTCCCTGGTCTCAGGTGAGTGGCCTCAGTGTTCTGCTTGTCCGCTCAGCCTCTCTAGGTTCACAGGCCCGCGGTTGTGCCTCTCAGTGTAGTGTGTACACACCCAACCACCAGAGGCCAACAAAAACACATGAGCCGCCAAATAACAAGGGCATGTCTGTGGTGGCAACAGAACTTATAATAATATAATAATATGCCATTTAGCAGACGCTTTTATCCAAAGCGACTTACAGTCATGCGTGCATACATTTTTTTGTGTATGGGTGGTCCCGGGGATCGAACCCACTACCTTGGCGTTACAAGCGCCGTGCTCTACCAGCTGAGCTACAGAGGACCACAACTTCAGTCCCAGGGGCTTTCTCCCAAATGCCACTCTACTCCCTATAGAGTGCACTAGATTTGACAAGAGCCCCGTGGTAAGTAGTCCACTAGATAAAGGGAAATAGGATGTAATTTGGTTTTCACTGGCTATTTTTTAACTCTTCGACATTACCCGATCCTGCTCATTTGCAAAGTCAATGAAGTCGGTGAGAGGCTTGCCGTGAGACTGATGAGACCGCACCATGTAAGATTTAGTATTATAGGATTATTTCCTGTCCGCCGGAGACGCATCAAACCCAGACAAATAAATAGTGTAAGTAAATCTAATCACAATGTCAATTACTTTTATCAAATTACTTTACAAATTCTATAATCATCCCATTCGTTGAAGCAAGTGGATAACTTGACTTAATCGTAAACGTTAATGACTTAAGGCTTTAAGACATTTAAGGCTAAATCCAAACGTGTGTTAATGGCCTTTGTCATTCTAATTATACTAATTAGAAGTTTATAAAGGATTGATAACACTTATTGGAGGTTATAGGGCTTAATTTACATTTTAGCAGATGCTCTTATCCAGAGCGACTTACAGTTAGTGAGTGCATTTTTTTTTTTTTCATACTGGCCCCCCCGTGGGAATCGAACCCACAACCCTGGCGATGCAAGCGCCATGCTCTACCAACTGAGCTACAGGGGACCTAACATGCCCTAACATGTTGAGGCTGTGAAAGAACATGTTCTAAAATAACATCTGACTCATTATTTTAGCCCTTCTATGAAGGAGGGAGAGAGGGGGAGCAGACTGAGAAATATGCCAACAATACCAGAGAAGACCAAACACTTTCTGCTGGTTCAACGACAAATAGAGGTTTTTATGTATTTTGATGCACACACAGTTATCAACAAAACAGACCATTTATAATGAATCTTCCACTTTCCATTTTGTCCATCAATAAACACATTTATGAATTATTTAAGTAATCCAAATCAAGGAGCTGGTTGGTACATACTTTGCCATTTCTGACCAGTAGGCCTTTCCTTTTTTCAAGTTGTAGTTTGACTTTCATTAACCAAGAAAAGTTGTGAAATTTCTCTGTCTCAATGACCATTATTTCCAAGTATCTTCTGTTGTAGATTCACCGACACCAGTTTGTTCTCTCTCCTCTAACCAAGTTCACTCAAATTACTCAAATTAGGTTGGTCCTCTGTAGCTCAGCTGGTAGAGCACGGCGCTTGTAACGCCAAGGTAGTGGGTTCGATCCCCGGGACCACCCATACACAAAAATGTATGCACGCATGACTGTAAGTCGCTTTGGATAAAAGCGTCTGCTAAATGGCATATTATTATTATTACCAAAGGACTAGCGTCATGGCACTCTGTGATCATGGTAATGATGATGAAGTGTAAACAGCCAGGACATGTCTAAGCATCTGACCAGACCAGGGGCCGAGTAGGACTACTGATCTAAGATAAGCCCCCCCCCCCCCCCAAAAGGCAACACAGATCCTGGATCAGCACTCCTACGCTTGATACATGGCCCTAGAGCAGAGCTGGCAGACAGAATAACTGAATGTAATACAAACACACTCTTATCTCTGGCAGACAGAGGCAATGATTTCACAGTCCGCGAGCAGCCATGTGAAGAGTCACAATGTCCCTCTGTCTCAATGGATCAAGTGACGTGTCAAGGGATTGACCCATATTGGAGTAAAGATACAGAAAAACGCTGATATATTCCTCTCTCGGGTGGAATAATGATGATGAATACACTTATAAAGTTACACATGCAGAAACCCGTCTATTATATGAATTCGATGTGATTGATTTCTTCTTCACACTGACTGTGATTTGAATGAAGACCTGATGATTGTATCAATGATTAGGCAAAGAATGCATAAATCAACCCAATCAAGTATTGGCTGAGCTCATAGATAGTTCCCATGTTTCTTTCCACTATAAAACTATGAACATTCCCCACATGCAGGTAGTCTTATTTTTTGTTGTAAAAAGTGAAAGCAGATGTTTTTTTTTTTAAACGTTTGATTGATTAGTCAACCTGATTCATCTTCAGTAAACGTGCAGTTCTTTGGAGCCGTCACTAGGGCGACTAAATTAACGTTCGTTTGCCTCGCTAACGTTAGAAACAAAGTTATTGGATTGTGAAAGTAACGTAAGTGAAGCCAATAATGTGCTCTAAATCTATATAACTATTGCTATGAAAGTTAAATGCAAGCTGTTGTGTAAAAATCGTTTCACTTTGCGTTATGTTAATATTTTGACGTAATTTCTACAACAACTTCATTTTATATAGCTAATGTTTGAATAGCATTAGCCACATGCTACAAGGCCTCTCATCCTCGTGTTTTCCTGATGGCTAAAGTGGAAACTACTAGTAAGCAGTTAACGTTGGATAGCTAGCTAGACGTCAACACATAGTAGCGAAGTTGTGGTAGCTAGGAGTTCAACGGCTAAACATGCAATGCGATGTTAACCTAGCAAGAGTGTCGTCGTATTTTTTTTCTGTGGTGTCGTAGTTACCTAACAAAATGCACATGAAGATATAGCAAAAAGCGCTGCCTGGTCAGCAATACCAACTTTACAAGTCAACCTCCGGACTAGTTGCTCGTTCAACAGTTTTTATTTTGGCGGTGCAGCGTAACGTTAGTGGTTAGCTAGCTAACAAAGTTATTGTAAATACCACACATTGAAGCTAGCTAGCTGGCTATTTTAAATACATTTGGCTGTAACGTTGATGTTAATAAGCTATCAGCTATATTAACATGTCAATATTGCACACTGGTCTACTCTCCTGGCGTCCAGAGCCCCACAACCTGGTCGTGGGTCTTTCCAAGGTGTTTGACAGATTGAAAGGAAGCTATCCCATTTGGTTAGGTCGTAATAAAAGGATGAGGATTGAAGTGTAGGTAACGTTCGCAGGTCAGTTTCTTTCATGCAATGAAATAAAATTGATGGATATCTGCAGCAGAAAAACTAAACACGTCATGACCAAATGTTAGATCGGATAACAATTGTTGTCAGTAAAAATACTTAACGCTATGAGTCCAGATGTCAAACCCCTCTTAATGTTAGTGACAAATCGTTACTTTGACTTTAATCCCGTACTTTGTAATTGCATATCCACTGTGGTAATATCCTGTGACAACCAGCTTTCATGCCCAATATTTCACCTGTCAACTTGTATGGCTCTTTCTTTGTTTGGAAAAGCAATAGCTAAGGGAGTCAGTCGAGACACCCTTCCTCCAAACCTGCCCACGTCAGTCAAACAGCTGATTATTACATAATGCGGAGCTGTAGTAAACTGGGACATGCCCGGGCATATCCAACTCGGCACTAAGGGTGGAGGGGGGTGCACAGACGCAGGGTGACCGCTAGGTGGGCTGAGTCAAAGCTGTGTGCTCGTCATGCTTCGACATGTCAAGGGAGGGTAGTAATCTGGCTTCAGCCCTACACCCGCGTCAACAGGCGGAGCAATGCTAGCCCTGACATGTCTTTCCGAGCCTATTTAAATCCCGGGGAGACGGGGAAGTGGTTCCTACTGCTAGCATCCGAGCTGAAGCACTTTATGTACAGAATATGAAGGGTGTATTATAGAGGTGTGTGTGTATATAAGGGACGTCTACTCTTTAGTACTTCTATTTATTTAGATAGGTAAGCTTGTTTCTGTCTTCCAAAGCTTGTCTTGACGTGTATGTCATTGTATACTTTTATAAGGCATTGCATGTTAACTTTGATATTTTAAATGTATTTTTTTGCTCTACTCTTCAACAGGTGAAAGACAGAATGGCAGAGAATTGTGAGAGAATGTCAGAATGGCATAGAACTGGTTCCCAAATAAATACGTTGGACAATGAGAAACTTGTAAGTATTAACTTAAATCTCTCTCTATCACACAGTTTACATCATATTTGTTTACAATGACATTGAATCTAAAATAACGTTTTTGTTTTATGTGCTATTTTTTCCCAGGTACGACCAAAAGAGAAACTGCACATCTTATTACAGCAGGCAGGTGCAGACAAAGACGTTTTCACCATGAAAGAGGTATGAAGTGACTTGACAGCTGGCTGTCTTTGTTGCCTGTATCCTGGTGATATAGAACCACAAGTCTTTGGCTTAACTTTAGTTAATCAAGTTATTGTTGTGTGAAGCAGACAGATGAAAACCTTTAAGACCCTCAATGGACATTATATCCCAGACTTTTCAGTTTCCATCATATTTTCTAGTCTCATATTTTAATTACTTTTTTCACATTTAAATATTTGATGTTTTGAATTTCCAATTGCAGTATATCTTAGAGTTTACTCCTAGAATAGTGGATATTAGTTCATTTCTAAGGAAGGAAAAGTTACTCTTCATGTGTTGTTAGCAGCCAAACTACTGGTATAGAAGTTGTGTAGGTGTTGCCTCTGGATTCTTCTCCACATAGTTAGATTTACACTAGTTTCACTATTGGTTGTCGCTTTCAACTAAGTACTACATACAGTAGATGCTCTCAAAAAAATATAAAGGCTTTTGTCTTGGTTCTGTTGTTTTTCCTGTTGATATACTGTTTTACCTACATTAGTTGAATGAACTGATTGTCACTCTGGATAAGAGCATCTTCTAAACTAGAATACAAATGCACTGTCATTTACTTATTTTAAAACATAAATGGCGAGCTATGATTGGCTAGCAGGTCCCCTTGGTTTTGAAGACATGTCACTCAGCTTTGGGGAGAATTGTCAGGGGGTCTATCTGTCTGTGAGGAAGTCTGAGTCATAGAGAGAGAGATTGGTGTTTATCTTAGTTAGAATGTTAGAACATTCAGTCACCTCTTGACTTCCACTCTGACTCACTGGGCTTCAAATGGACCTCTGGAATGTCAAACTAGTCTGGGACTCATTCCTCTCTGTTGTTCATCAGGGAGACAGTTATCTCAGACTGAGAGGCTGCACTGATGCTTTACTTTATAGGGTGTTGAGTGTTTAACTGGTCCACATTGATTGCTGGAGAATATGTTTACAGTCTGTGTAATAATCTGCTTTTATGATAAGGAACTGATGCCTTCATGGCAGGGATCAATCACAATAGCCTCCTGTCAGCTAGAGAAGTATATGGGATGGAGTCATATATTTCTACTCAGTGCGGTGATCATGTGTCTTATCAGTTGCCTGTCTAAAATGGGACCCAGAATACTCTTATTCTGTTGGCTGGATCAGTATGGGATGAGGTGTATCAACTAGACTGAGACAGAACTGTCTGGATCAGTATATGGCGAGATGGTATCGACTAGACTGACAGAACTGTCTGGATCAGTATATGGAGGGAGGGTATCGACTAGACTGAGACAGAACTGTCTGGATCAGTATAGGGAGAGAGGGTATCAACTAGACTGAGACAGAACTGTCTGGATCAGTATATGGAGAGAGGGTATCGACTAGACTGAGACAGAACTGTCTGGATCAGTATATGGAGAGAGGGTATCGACTAGACTGAGACAGAACTGTCTGGATCAGTATATGGAGGGAGGGTATCGACTAGACTGAGACAGAACTGTCTGGATCAGTATATGGAGAGTAACGACTAGACTGAGACAGAACTGTCTGGATCAGTATATGGAGAGAGGGTATCAACTAGACTGAGACAGAACTGTCTGGATCAGTATATGGAGAGTAACGACTAGACTGACAGAACTGTCTGGATCAGCATATGGAGGGAGGGTATCAACTAGACTGACAGAACTGTCTGGATCAGTATATGGAGAGAGGGTATCTACTAGACTGAGACAGAACTGTCTGGATCAGTATATGGAGGGAGGGTATCAACTAGACTGAGACAGAACTGTCTGGATCAGTATATGGAGAGTATCGACTAGACTGGGACAGAACTGCCTGGATCAGTATATGGAGGGAGGGTATCGACTAGACTGAGACAGAACTGCCTGGATCAGTATATGGAGAGAGGGTATCAACTAGACTGAGACAGAACTGTCTGGATCAGTATATGGAGGGAGGGTATCGACTAGACTGAGACAGAACTGTCTGGATCAGTATATGGAGAGTAACGACTAGACTGAGACAGAACTGTCTGGATCAGTATATGGAGGGAGGGTATCGACTAGACTGAGACAGAACTGTCTGGATCAGTATAGGGAGAGAGGGTATCGACTAGACTGAGACAGAACTGTCTGGATCAGTATAGGGAGAGAGGGTATCGACTAGACTGAGACAGAACTGTCTGGATCAGTATAGGGAGAGAGGGTATCAACTAGACTGAGACAGAACTGTGGATCAGTATATGGAGGGAGGGTATCGACTAGACAGACAGAACTGTGGATCAGTATATGGAGGGAGGGTATCAACTAGACTGAGACAGAACTATTGATGGTGCGGTCTTATCCTGAGACATTCCCAGACTTCTACTCTTGACCTCTGGCAGCACCCCCTGTTACGCTCTCTCTCCTCTTGAACCCTGCCTGTACCCTGTTACTCTCTCTCCTCTTGACCCCTGCCTGTACCCTGTTACTCTCTCTCCTCTTGACCTCTGCCTGTACCCCCTGTTACTCTCTCTCCTCTTGACCCCTGCCTGTACCCCCTGTTACTCTCTCTCCTCTTGACCTCTGCCTGTACCCCCTGTTACTCTCTCTCCTCTTGACCCCTGCCTGTACCCTGTTACTCTCTCTCCTCTTGACCCCTGCCTGTACCCTGTTACTCTCTCTCCTCTTGACCCCTGCCTGTACCCCCTGTTTCTCTCTCCTCTTGACCCCTGCCTGTACCCCCTGTTACTCTCTCTCCTCTTGACCCCTGCCTGTACCCTGTTACTCTCTCTCCTCTTGACCCCTGCCTGTACCCTGTTACTCTCTCTCCTCTTGACCCCTGCCTGTACCCCCTGTTTCTCTCTCCTCTTGACCCCTGCCTGTACCCCCTGTTACTCTCTCTCCTCTTGAACCCTGCCTGTACCCTGTTACTCTCTCTCCTCTTGACCCCTGCCTGTACCCCCTGTTTCTCTCTCCTCTTGACCCCTGCCTGTACCCCCTGTTACTCTCTCTCCTCTTGACCCCTGCCTGTACCCCCTGTTACTCTCTCTCCTCTTGACCCCTGCCTGTACCCTGTTTCTCTCTCTCCTCTTGACCCCTGCCTGTACCCTGTTACTCTCTCTCCTCTTGAACCCTGCCTGTACCCCCTGTTACGCTCTCTCTCCTCTTGACCTCTGTCTGTACCCTGTTACTCTCTCTCCTCTTAACCCCTGCCTCTACCCTGTTTCTCTCTCTCCTCTTGAACCCTGCCTGTACCCTGTTACTCTCTCTCCTCTTCTGTGTTATGCTGCGGTGTTGACCTCTGACCCCTGTGCTGTCTATTGTTAGGTGATATTCTACCTGGGGCAGTACATCATGAAGAAGCAGCTTTATGACATGAAGCAGCAACACCTAGTGCACTGTGCTGACGACCCACTGGGGGCTGTACTGGGAGTGGACAGCTTCTCTGTTAAAGAGCCACGGTGAGGGGACACTGCAGGGAGTGGACAGCTTCTCCGTCAAAGAGCCACACACAGACACTCTCACAATAACACACACAGACACTCACACAATAACACACACACAGACACTCTCACAATAACACACACACAGACACTCTCACAATAACACACACACAGACACTCTCACAATAACACACACACAGACACTCTCACAATAACACACACACACAGACACTCTCACAATAACACACACACAGACACTCTCACAATAACACACACACAGACACTCTCACAATAACACACACACAGACACTCTCACAATAACACACACACAGCTTGGGGCGGACGATAAACCCACACCCCAACACACACACACCCTGTTTACCCCCACCCCAACACACACACACCCTGTTTACCCCCACCCCAACACACACACACCCTGTTTACCCCCACCCCAACACACACACACCCTGTTTACCCCCACCCTAACACACACACACCCTGTTTACCCACACCCTAACACACACACACACACACCCTGTTTACCCCCACCCTAACACACACACACACACACCCTGTTTACCCCCACCCCAACACACACACACCCTGTTTACCCCCACCCTAACACACACACACACACACCCTGTTTACCCCCACCCCAACACACACACACCCTGTTTACCCCCACCCTAACACACACACACACACCCTGTTTACCCCCACCCCAACACACACACACCCTGTTTACCCCCACCCTAACACACACACACACACCCTGTTTACCCCCACCCCAACACACACACACCCTGTTTACCCCCACCCTAACACACACACACACCCTGTTTACCCCCACCCCAACACACACACACCCTGTTTACCCCCACCCCAACACACACACACCCTGTTTACCCACACCCCAACACACACACACCCTGTTTACCCACACCCCAACACACACACACCCTGTTTACCCACACCCCAACACACACACACCCTGTTTACCCCCACCCTAACACACACACACCCTGTTTACCCCCACCCCAACACACACACACCCTGTTTACCCCCACCCCAACACACACACACCCTGTTTACCCACACCCCAACACACACACCCTGTTTACCCCCACCCTAACACACACACACACCCTGTTTACCCCCACCCCAACACACAACACACCCTGTTTACCCCCACCCCAACACACACACACCCTGTTTACCCACACCCCAACACACACACACCCTGTTTACCCACACCCCAACACACACACACCCTGTTTACCCACACCCCAACACACACACACCCTGTTTACCCCCACCCTAACACACACACACCCTGTTTACCCCCACCCCAACACACACACACCCTGTTTACCCCCACCCCAACACACACACACCCTGTTTACCCACACCCCAACACACACACACACACACCCTGTTTACCCCCACCCTAACACACACACACACACACCCTGTTTACCCCCACCCCAACACACACACACCCTGTTTACCCCCACCCTAACACACACACACACCCTGTTTACCCCCACCCCAACACACACACACCCTGTTTACCCCCACCCTAACACACACACACACCCTGTTTACCCCCACCCCAACACACACACACCCTGTTTACCCCCACCCCAACACACACACACCCTGTTTACCCACACCCCAACACACACACACCCTGTTTACCCACACCCCAACACACACACACCCTGTTTACCCACACCCCAACACACACACACCCTGTTTACCCCCACCCTAACACACACACACCCTGTTTACCCCCACCCCAACACACACACACCCTGTTTACCCCCACCCCAACACACACACACCCTGTTTACCCACACCCCAACACACACACACACACACACACCCTGTTTACCCCCACCCTAACACACACACACCCTGTTTACCCCCACCCCAACACACAACACACCCTGTTTACCCCCACTCCAACACACACAAACCCTGTTTACCCACACCCCAACACACACACACCCTGTTTACCCCCACCCTAACACACACACACCCTGTTTACCCCCACCCCAACACACACACACCCTGTTTACCCCCACCCCAACACACACACACCCTGTTTACCCCCACCCCAACACACACACACCCTGTTTACCCCCACCCCAACACACACACACCCTGTTTACCCACACCCCAACACACACACACCCTGTTTACCCACACCCTGTTTACCCACACCCTGTTTACCCCCACCCCAACACACACACACCCTGTTTACCCACACCCTGTTTACCCCCACCCCAACACACACACACCCTGTTTACCCACACCCTGTTTACCCCCACCCCAACACACACAAACCCTGTTTACCCACACCCCAACACACACACACCCTGTTTACCCCCACCCTAACACACACACACCCTGTTTACCCCCACCCCAACACACACACACCCTGTTTACCCCCACCCCAACACACACACACCCTGTTTACCCACACCCCAACACACACACACCCTGTTTACCCACACCCCAACACACACACCCTGTTTACCCACACCCCAACACACACACACCCTGTTTACCCACACCCCAACACACACACACCCTGTTTACCCCCACCCTAACACACACACACCCTGTTTACCCCCACCCCAACACACACACACCCTGTTTACCCCCACCCCAACACACACACACCCTGTTTACCCACACCCCAACACACACACACACACCCTGTTTACCCCCACCCTAACACACACACACACACACACACCCTGTTTACCCCCACCCCAACACACACACACCCTGTTTACCCCCACCCTAACACACACACACACACCCTGTTTACCCCCACCCCAACACACACACACCCTGTTTACCCCCACCCTAACACACACACCCTGTTTACCCCCACCCCAACACACACACACCCTGTTTACCCCCACCCCAACACACACACACCCTGTTTACCCACACCCCAACACACACACACCCTGTTTACCCACACCCCAACACACACACACCCTGTTTACCCCCACCCTAACACACACACCCTGTTTACCCCCACCCCAACACACACACACCCTGTTTACCCCCACCCCAACACACACACACCCTGTTTACCCACACCCCAACACACACACACACACACACCCTGTTTACCCCCACCCTAACACACACACACACCCTGTTTACCCCCACCCCAACACACCCTGTTTACCCCCACCCCAACACACACAAACCCTGTTTACCCACACCCCAACACACACACACCCTGTTTACCCCCACCCCAACACACACACACCCTGTTTACCCCCACCCCAACACACACACACCCTGTTTACCCCCACCCCAACACACACACACCCTGTTTACCCACACCCCAACACACACACACCCTGTTTACCCACACCCCAACACACACACACCCTGTTTACCCACACCCTGTTTACCCCCACCCCAACACACACACACCCTGTTTACCCACACCCTGTTTACCCCCACCCCAACACACACACACCCTGTTTACCCACACCCTGTTTACCCCCACCCCAACACACACATAATCTAAGACAGGCTCTCTGTAAGTCGCTCTGGATAAGAGTGTCTGCTAAATGACTAAAATGTAAATGTACACAGCCTCTAATACATCCCCTCTACACAGCCTCTAATACATCCCCTCTACACAGCCTCTAATACATCCCCTCTACACAGCCTCTAATACATCCCCTCTACACAGCCTCTAATACATCCCCTCTACACAGCCTCTAATACATCCCCTCTACACAGCCTCTAATACATCCCCTCTACACAGCCTCTAATACATCCCCTCTACACAGCCTCTAATACATCCCCTCTACACAGCCTCTAATACATCCCCTCTACACAGGCTCTAATACATCCCCTCTACACAGCCTCTAATACATCCCCTCTACACAGGCTCTAATACATCCCCTCTACACAGGCTCTAATACATCCCCTCTACACAGCCTCTAATACATCCCCTCTACACAGGCTCTAATACATCCCCTCTAGACAGCCTCTAATACAGCCCCTCTACACAGGCTCTAATACATCCCCTCTATACAGGCTCTAATACATCCCCTCTACACAGGCTCTAATACATCCCCTCTACACAGCCTCTAATACATCCCCTCTACACAGCCTCTAATACAGCCCCTCTACACAGCCTCTAATACATCCCCTCTACACGGGCTCTAATACATCCCCTCTACACAGCCTCTAATACATCCCCTCTACACAGCCTCTAATACATCCCCTCTACACAGGCTCTAATGCAGCCTCTAATACATCCCCTCTACACAGTCTCTAATGCAGGCTCTCTGGTCCTCTAATACAGACTCTGGCCCTCTAATACAGCCACTTAATATGCTGTCACCTGTGGCATGTGTTGGCTCAGATGTGTACTGATGTTTCAAAAAGAAGTTACTGAAGTTGATGAGCAGGCTTCTTTTTGCTAAACAAATTTGAGATGGCTGAAACGGAAACAGTTTCAGTATGCTAATGTTAGCCTTGTGTGTTTTGCTCTTTCAGAGTCCTCTTCGCTATGATCACACAAAATCTCCTAGCAGTGCAAAATCAAGGTACTTTTCCCCTTTTCGGTTATTGTCCTGTAGTTACTAGTTAATATACATCACTTTTTGAAAAAGCAATTTGTACGCTAGGCAGGTCAATGCTGTCTTATGTATTGGGGTTGATAAGACACTGAAGAAGTAGTCTATTCAGATTTTTTAAATGTGGATGTTTCTTTTTCCTTAAGAATCCCAGTCTCTGTTCACGGAACCCAGGAGCCAGAGTGAACCGGATAGAGGGCCTAAGGTAAGAAGACAACATAGAAAGAGGATCTATTCATTTTATTTCTATGGTAGACACACTAAACTAAATGAAGGGAACCCTCTAACCAGTTGTACTATTATGTGTGTTTTCCCGCGTTATTTGTAATTTATTCACTTTAACTCTACCCACATGTACATATTACCTCAACTACCTCGACTAGCCGGTGCCCCCGCACATTGACTCTGCACCGGTACCCCCCTATATATATAGCCTCCCTACTGTTATTTTATTTTACTTCTGCTCTTTTCTTCTCTCAACACTTTTTTGTTGTTGTTTTATTTGACTTGTTTTATTTAAACAAAATAAATGCATTGTTGGTTAAGGGCTGTAAGTAAGCATTTCACTGTAATGTCTACACCTGTTGTATTCGGCGCATGTGGCCAATACGATTTGATTTGAAAATCCATGTGTTTGGTTGGTTGAAACACTCCAGTGGGGGCGTTGCTATAACGGGGTACTGGATAGCTGCTATTTTACAGGCTCCGACCCAACTTTGCTGTTTTGTGATTTTTTTTGTCGTAATTTTTTTTTCTCCATGAATTGTTTCCGCTGTAATTTCTTACAACCGACAATAACTTTTGAACATCAGATCTGTAGTTACTTACCTTTTAAATGTTTGACTTCGACTCATCTGCCCTGTTTGAGACCCCTTCCCTAGACCCACTCCAATTTGCATACCGCCCCAACGTTCCCTTTAATTTTTTTCATCGCTGAGCAAATTTCAGGTCTGCTGAGTACCAACTCAATATCTTGTCTATTTACGACGTTAATGTACGCCAATTTGGCACTTTCATCTACAAATACTAACACCTCCCAGACAGTTTACCCTTCAATGGATTCTTCCAGGTTATTTCTGAAATCCATCTATATAACACAAGACACTGCGACAACCTTCACCCTGCCAGGCAGTGTTGCTGCACGAGGTGGGATATAGGATTAGTATATATTTTTTGTTGTGCCATTAGCAGCTATGAAACAAAACAGCAGAAATACTTTGAAAACAAGCTACTGCAGAATATTTCTAATCCCCGACTCGCACATGTGCTCATACTTGGCTTTTGACAATTTTTTATTAGTGAATGTAATGCTCTTCACTGTAGAGCCCTGCAAATTCTGACCCACCGAAACCTAAATATACCCACGTTTGGTGGGTGGTAGGAGTTAATTGTATGCCCTACCCCTATACATATTTACATTTTTTAAAAACATTTTAGTCATTTAGCAGACGCTCTTATCCAGAGCGACTTACAGTTAGCACATACATTATTTTATCGAACCCACAACCCTGGCGTTGCAAACGCCATGCTCTACCAACTGAGCTACATCCCCTGCCGGCCATTCCCCTCCCCTACCCTGGACGACGCTGGGCCAATTGTGCGCCGCCCCATGGGTCTCCCGGTCGCGGCCGGCTACGACAGAGCCTGGATTCGAACCAGGATCTCTAGTGGCACAGCTAGCACTGCGATGCAGTGCCTTAGACCACTGCGCCACTACCTCTATCACTCCAGTATCCCTGCACATTGTTAATATGGTACTGGAGCTGACTGACCCAGTATATAGCTAGCTTACTTTCTCGTGTTTTTGTTCTACCTTGTTTTTCTTTTAAAAATTATTACATGAGATATTGATTACGGCATTGGTGGGTTTAGAAGCTTGTAAGAAAGGCATTTCGCTGTACTTGTGCACGTGACATTTAAAACTTGAAATGTGAAACTACTGGCGTTGGGTGCGATGACATGCTAGCTGTTCCCGGAGACTTCGTCATTGAGCCAACGACCTATAAAATGTAGCAGCGGTGGCAAGAATTTAGCAGCGGTGGGCCACCGCTATTAAATGAATATAGGGGAAACACTGCTCCATCACCCTCCATTTTAAAGAGTTCCAAACAGACTGTGTCAAACTAATTGCCTAGCCCTGGGTCACACACACACACACACACACACACACACACACACACACACACACACACACACACACACTCAACCTCAAGTTGAAACAACTTAGTTTGTTGAAGAGTGATGTTTATGTTCCAAGACGGTCTCCCTCGGAGCTGATGTCGTTTTTAAGTGGTCGCTGTGCCTGGGTGCGTTTTATAGACAGACTCCCACCAGTGTTCTGGTTCACTGGTTCATTTCTCTTAACAGTTCCTCCTGTTTTAATCTGTTACAGGAAACAGACTCAGACTGTCCTTCATCATCATCTACCTCAGAACGCAGGAGGAGGAGGAGTGACCCTGGTGAGTACCTCTCTGTCTCTGTCTGATTAATGTGTGTTGTTGTTGGAGTACTCCAACAGTGTTGTCTGATTAATGTGTTGTTGTTGTTGGAGTACTCCAACAGTGTTTCCATAAGCCTACACCTACTAACTACACCAGTCCTGCTCACGTGGATCTGTGCTGTAACTTCCTCCTGGAGAAACAGACTGATGTCATGTCCGACAGGATGGCTTCGCGGTGTCATGTCAGACAAGGATGGCTTCGTGGTGTCATGTCAGACAAGGATGGCTCCGTGGTGTCATGTCAGACAAGGATGGCTTCGTGGTGTCATGTCAGACAAGGATGGCTTCGTGGTGTCATGTCAGACAAGGATGGCTTCGTGGTGTCATGTCAGACAAGGATGGCTTCGTGGTGTCATGTCCGACAGGATGGCTTCGTGGTGTCATGTCAGACAAGGATGGCTTCATGGTGTCATGTCAGACAGGATGGCTCCGTGGTGTCATGTCAGACGGGATGGCTTCGTGGTGTCATGTCAGACAGGATGGCTTCGCGGTGTCATGTCAGACAGGATGGCTTCGCGGTGTCATGTCAGACAGGATGGTTTCATGTGCTACCCTGTAAAGGCTGTTGGGGAAGATGTACACTCCTTTTATATATTTCAGAGTTATGGATTGATCAAAGCATAGAACCACTGTCACTTTCACTGTGTCCGTCCAGACTTGTCCTGCTTGGCAGGGGTGACGTGGCCATCTGTAGCCAGGCAGGCAGACGTGGTGGTGACTGGTATCTCTGTGTGGGGATAGGAGGAACACACTGGTCTGGAGGCTGTGGAGAATGTGTTCAGATGACTTCTCCTCACAATGAGTCTCTTCAGGCCCATAGCATCCACACACAGACACAACAAAGACATGCCTGTTCCCTGTTCCTAACAGACCAGGGGGGAATCCACATCCACAGCAGTCCTAGCCTGATGGATTGAAATGGACCGTTTTAAATATGTTTTTTTATTGCTCTTAGCTACTGGTCGTACCTCAAGCCAATGCCCATGTACGGCTATAAAAAGTCATTGATGTCTTGTGAACATCACATAAGATATTCAGTGTCCTCAAGGAAGAAATAGCTTTGTTGAAGACTATATCAGTATGTTTCAATATGTCAACTGAGTGATTGGTTGCACAACATTCTTCTCTATTGCCATCAGAGGAGAAATGGCTTATTTGAAGAAATTGTTAACAGTAGTATTTGATGTGTCAACCCTGCTAACACCACTGCTCACATCTCCTCTGTTCTATTCCAGCGGGCACATCATCGACACAAGAGGAGGACGGCTGTGAGCCCAGGAAGAGGCATAGGTCAGACAGCTTTTCTCTAACCTTTGATGACAGCATGTCCTGGTGTGTGATAGGAGGCCTGAGACGAGACCGGAGGAGCACTGAGTCTTCAGACTCCCACAGTAACACTGTGAGTAGCCTAGTGTATCTCTGTGAGTAGCCTGGTGTATCTCTGTGAGTAGCCTGGTGTATCTCTGTGAGTAGCCTGGTGTATCTCTGTGAGTAGCCTAGTGTATCTCTGTGAGTAGCCTGGTGTAACTCTGTGAGTAGCCTGGTGTAACTGTGAGTAGCCTGGTGTAACTCTGTGAGTAGCCTAGTGTATCTCTGTGAGTAGCCTAGTGTATCTCTGTGAGTAGCCTAGTGTATCTCTGTGAGTAGCCTAGTGTATCTCTGTGAGTAGCCTAGTGTATCTCTGTGAGTAGCCTAGTGTATCTCTGTGAGTAGCCTAGTGTATCTCTGTGAGTAGCCTAGTGTAACACTGTGAGTAGCCTGGTGTATCTCTGTGAGTAGCCTAGTGTATCTCTGTGAGTAGCCTAGTGTATCTCTGTGAGTAGCCTAGTGTAACTCTGTGAGTAGCCTAGTGTATCTCTGTGAGTAGCCTAGTGTAACTCTGTGAGTAGCCTGGTGTAACTCTGTGAGTAGCCTAGTGTATCTCTGTGAGTAGCCTGGTGTAACACTGTGAGTAGCCTGGTGTAACTCTGTGAGTAGCCTGGTGTAACACTGTGAGTAGCCTGGTGTAACTCTGTGAGTAGCCTAGTGTATCTCTGTGAGTAGCCTAGTGTATCTCTGTGAGTAGCCTGGTGTATCTCTGTGAGTAGCCTAGTGTAACTCTGTGAGTAGCCTGGTGTATCTCTGTGAGTAGCCTACTGCAGTACAACTATTAACCCTGTCTAAGACTGTAGTTTCATCAATACTAAATTAAAGGAGGGTGAGATCCTAAACTAGAGAATACCTGCTGGGTTACAAAATTATACAGATGAAGGAATGAGATGATTTAATTCCTACACATAATGGTCAGATGAAATGTTTCACATCTACTGTGTGACGTGGGTTCGTTCAGTACTTTAGCTGTGTAAGTCCCATGTTACTGAGCGCTCTCTCTCTCTCTCTCTCTCTCTCTCTCTCTCTCTCTCTGTCTCTCTCTGTCTCTCTCTCTGTCTCTCTCTCTCTCTCTCTCTCACAACAGGAAGTAGGTTCATCGGTCAGTGACGTGTGTGACGATGATCTGAGCCAGGATCTGGACTCTGATAACTTCAGCGTGGAGTTTGAGGTGGAGTCCATTGACTCGGATGCCTACAGCGATCCCGAAGAGGCTTCAGTGTCTGGAGAGGACGAGGTCTCAGCTCACTGTCTTTTCAACTGTGTGTGTGTGCATCCGCTGCATTCATTTAGCTGTGGTGCTATCACTGGGGGGGTGGGGGGCATGCTCCCGGACCCCCCGAGGAAACACTGGTGTGTGTGTGTCATTTCAAACAGCGCCCTCTAGTGTCCTGGGGTCAAACTGCAGCTGTTGACTCACTGTCTGTCGTTCTCTCACAGGTGTATGAAGTCACCATCTTTGAAGCAGAGGAGGAGGACTCGTTCGATGACGACACTGAAATCACGGAAGCAGTATGTTTCATATTACCCATAATAATAATAATAAAATCTCACCAACACAAGGATACCACAGCTACCAATGTTCTGGTTGGCTAGTGTCTGTTGTCTAATCTAGTGGTGTTGTCTAATCTAGCTCTATTGCCTGTTGTTTAATCTAGTTGTATGGCCTGTTGCCTAATCTAGTTGTATGGCCTGTCGTCTAATCTAGCGGTGTCGTCTAATCTAGCGGTGTCGTCTAATCTAGCGCTGTCGTCTGTCTAATCTAGCGGGTGTCGTCTGTCTAATCTAGCGGTGTCGTCTGTCTAATCTAGCGGTGTCGTCTGTCTAATCTAGCGGTGTCGTCTGTCTAATCTAGCGGTGTCGTCTGTTGTGTTTCAGGACTACTGGAAGTGCTCGAAGTGTGAGGAGTTGAACCCTCCCCTCCCCCGTAACTGCAACCGCTGCTGGAAGCTAAGAAAGGATTGGTTTCCCGAGTCTGACAGCAACTCTGCTATCACCACCACCACCACCACCACCACCACGGCCCCCAACCTCAAACCTTTGCCCCCCAAGCCTTCCCCAGCCCCGACAGAGACAGACGAGACCGAGGCTGAAGGACTGGATGTCCCAGACGGGAAGAGAGCCCGGTCGCCCCTTCCCCTCCTCAAAGACTCCCAGGAATTGGTGTCCGTCTCTGGCCCCGATTCCCAAGACTCGGCCTGCTCCTCCCAGCCCTCCACCTCTTCTTCTTCTTCTTCCGGTGGTGTAGGCTCAGGCTCGTCCTCTAGCGCCCCCTTCAGCCAGGAAGTGATGGCACCGGACCTGGAGCGCTTCAACAGCCAGGAGGCTCACCTCCCCGCCAGCTGCCTGGAGCCCTGCGTCATCTGTCAGACCAGGCCCAAGAACGGCTGCATCGTACACGGACGCACCGGACACCTCATGGCCTGTTACACCTGCGCCAAGAAACTGAAGAAGAGGAACAAGTTGTGTCCAGTCTGCAGGGAACCTATCCAGTCCGTCGTCTTAATCTATCTCAGCTGAAGGACGGCTATCGGCTAGACTGGCTTGCATCCCAAATTAGAAGTCTATTCCCTATGTAGTGCACTACTTTCAACCATGGCCCATAGGGCTCCGGTCAAAAGTAGTGCACTATATAGGGAATAGGGTGTCGTTTAGGATGTAACCTATAGCTACACCCACTCCCTGATCCAAAACACCATAACTCTGAATTAATAAATTTGTATATATGTTTCATTGTTTATTTGGAAGTGGTTTTATTTATGAACTGTCTGAGTGTCTTGACTCTACCAAGCAAGGTGCCTGTTGTTGATTTGTGATGGATTTATAGTGATAATAATCTCCTGATGTGTTCTATCTAGGGTTTCAAATGGATCAAATTCTCTTAGCGGTGATATATTCACTTTATTTTATTATTTTGATTTGAATAAAGTATGTCTATCAAATTAACACTTATATATTGGTAACGATGGTAGTTTGTTGTTTTATTTTCACCTAGTCTTCCCTCTATCCTGCACAGATGATTTTGATAATGATAGTCTTATAATTGGATCTATAATGATATGGGGTAAATCTATGTGAAAGTCAACGTTCACCGGCAGAAAGAGACGTTGTTGTTGTTCGTTGTTGCCGAGTGGGTAGTAGTTGCTAGGGGACTACTTTTCATTAAATCTCAGCAAACATGCCTCAACCTGTTCTCTTGTCTGTCCCCATCCATATCCATTGCCCCCTGATGACAACTTGCCTCGCCCTATTCCCTTTATAGTGCACTACTATTGACCAGGGCCCATGGGGTGCCAGGTAGCTTAGTGGTTAAGAGCGTTGTACCAGTAACCGAAAGGTCGCTGGTTCTAATCCCCAAGCCGACTAGGTGAAGAATCTGTTGATGTGCCCTTGAGCAAGGCACTTAACCCTAATTGCTCCTGTAAGTCGCTCTGGATAAGAGCGTCTGCTAAATGACACATTTTTTATTTTTTAAAAATTTATTTATGAATGGGGTGCCATTTGGGCTGAAGCGCTGCTACTTTCTCAAGTCTCAACCCGGGCAAGCCAACTGACTGAAGTTAAACATTTAAGGCTGTCGTTATGCCATTGGAGCGCTGAAGAGACCTTTGAATTATATTAAAATCAGGTTTTGATTTGTGTGGGCTGACGTGTTGTTGGTTTGCTGTGATTGTAGTTATTTCAACCCTGTTTTGTTTTTAAACCTTACGCCACCTGACAAGCCTCCCATCTAGTACTTACCCCACCTGACAAGCATCCCATCTAATACTTACCCCACCTGACAAGCATCCCATCTAGTACTTACCCCACCTGACAAGCCTCCCATCTAGTACTTACCCCACCTGACAAGCATCCCATCTAATACTTACCCCACCTGACAGAGGAACATTTATCAGTAGATATTCACAATGAATTAACCTACCAACAACATAGTATTACAGTGCTTTTGACATACAGTGACGAAAGTGTAGCAGACATAGCGTCCCCTTTTAGTATATCCTCTAAGAGAAGAGAGAGGAGAGGGAGAGGAGGAGAGAGGGAGTGGAAGAGAGTGGGAGAGGAGAGTGGTAGAGGAGGAGAGGGAGAGGAGGAGAGTGGTAGAGGGGGAGTGGGAGAGGAGGAGAGAGGGAGAGGGAGTGGAAGAGAGGAGAGGAGAGGGGGAGAGTGGTCCCACTGGACAGTGCATCACAGGTGACACTGAGGTCAGAGTGAGTCCTACTGGATCCAGAACAGGCCATGTTGACTCCTTGTACAGAGACAAATGTTACACGTTTACCTCACCAGGTTAAACATCAGGCTCAGTGAACAATGACATGAACATGACCTGCAGAAGCTCTCATGCTTTTGGTTTGTGATCATCTCCAATCTGTTTTGAAATAATAGTAATAAATAATAAGGGGTTGTGTATTCAGAATATATGTTGCTTTCTGTCCAGTCTACCAATATTGAAATGAAATGAGGCAGCAAAATAGACGTTGACAAATCCGGTCTTTACTCTTTGTTCTGTCCGTCAGATAATTGTTCTGAAATACTTACTGGACTTTCCTCTCTTCAGTTTAGAGTTTACAGGCTATCCTGCTCTGTCGTCTCTAAAAGGATCCTGTCTGGACAAGAACGCCAGTTTAGAGTTTACAGGCTATCCTGCTCTGTCGTCTCTAAATGGATCCTGTCTGGACAAGAACTCCAGTTTAGAGTTTACAGGCTATCCTGCTCTGTCGTCTCTAAATGGATCCTGTCTGGACAATGACAATACCTTCAGATTCAGGTCTGCTTTCTCCACACCATGAGGATGAACCATTAACCAGGAGGGTTAGTCTTCATTACTGACACCTGTGGTTAGAGGCAGACATAGACTGGAGAGAGACACAGACACCAAATCTTTAAGATCTCTGACCATAGTAACTCTTTAGGTGGTATATTCTAGGTATTATAATCCATTAATAAACCTCTTGGACGTTTCAATAATACAGCATGTTATCTGGCTTGCTTTATAGACAGGCTTTCAACAACTACCTGGTGACATACAGAGTGGCGCAGAGGTCTAAGGCACTGCATCTCAGTGCTTGAGGCGTCACTACAGATTCCCTGGTTCGATTCCAGGCTGTATCACAACCGGCCGTGATAGGGAGTCCCATAGGGCGGCGCACAATTGGCCCAGCGTCGTCCGGGTTTGGCCGGAGGTAGGCCGTCATTGTAAATAAGAATTTGTTCTTAACTGACTTGTTAAATAATTACTGTGGTAATTTGCTCTTATGCTAATGATCTAACATTATACCTTTGTGTAAAGCTTTATTCCATTAACAATGTGTGATCTATACTACATATACACAAAAGTACGTGGACACTTTCACATTTGTGGATTCGGCCATTTCAGCCACACCCGTTGCTGACAGGTGTATACAAATCGAGCACACAGCCATGCAATCTCCATAAAAACAAACGTTGGCAGTAGAATGGCCTTACTGAAGAGCTCCGCGACTTTCAACGTGGCACCGTCATAGGATGCCACCTTTCCAACAAGTCAGTTCGCCATGCTAGAGCTGCCCTTGTCAACTGTAAGTGCTGTTATTGTGGAGTGGAAACGTCTAGGAGCAACAACGGCTCAGCCGTGAAGTGGTAGGCCACACAAGCTCACAGATCGGGAACGCCGAGTGCGGAAGCGCGTAGCGAGCAAAAATTGTCTGTCCTCGGTTGCATCACTCACTACCGAGTTCCAAACTGCCTCCGGAAGCAACGTCAGAACAAGAACTGTTCGTCGGGAGTCTTCATGAAATGGGTTTCCATGGCCGAGCAGCCGCACACAAGCCTAAGATCACCAATGCCAAGCGTCGGCTAGAGTGGTGTAAAGCTCGCCGCCATTGGACTCTGGAGCAGTGGAAACGCGTTCTCTGGAGTGATGAATCACGCTTCACCATCTGGCAGTCCGACGGACGAATCTGGGTTTGGCGGATGCCAGGAAAACGCTACCTGCCCAACTTGCAGAGTGACAACTGTAAAGTTTGGTGGAGGAGGAATAATGGTCTGGGGCTGTTTTTCATGGTTCGGGCTAGACCCCTTAGTTCCAGTGAAGGGAAATCGTAACACTACAGCATACAATTACATTCTAGACGATTCTGTGCTTCTAACTTTGTGGCAACAGTTTGGGGAAGGCCCTTTCCTGTTTCAGCATGACAATGCCCCCGTGCACAAAGCGAGGTCCATACAGAAATGATTTGTCGAGATCGGTATGGAAGAACTTGACTGGCCTGCACAGAGCCCTGACCTCAACTCCATCGAACACCTTTGGGATGAATTGGAACGCCGACTGCGAGCCAGCGCCTAATCGCCCAACATCAGTGCCCGACCTCACTAATGCTTGTGGCTGAATGGAAGCAAGTCCCTGCAGTAATGTTCCAACATCTAGTGGAAAGCCTTCCCAGAAGAGTGGAGGCTGTTATAGCAGCAAAGGGGGGACCAACTCCATATTAATGCCATGATTATAGAATGAGATGTTGGACGACAGGTATCTACATACTTTTCATCGTTGTGCCAAAATGTCAATGTGTGACATTAGGTCTAAATTATTTCCATGTGTATTTCCAGAAATAGAAGTGAATAAACTTAGGCCAAACTTTGTTTATTGTATTTATTCAAATACCATTTAAACAATTAAACGCTTATTCCATTTTCTTCATTTCACATAGGTCAAATCTGTGACATCAAATTCCCATTCAGTGTAATGGAGTTCAGTGTAATGGAGTTCAGCGTCATGGAGTTCAGCGTCATGGAGTTCAGCGTCATGGAGTTCAGCGTCATGGAGTTCAGCGTAATGGAGTTCAGCGTCATGGAGTTCAGCGTCATGGAGTTCAGCGTCATGGAGTTCAGCGTAATGGAGTTCAGCGTAATGGAGTTCAGCGTAATGGAGTTCAGCGTAATGGAGTTCACACAGAAGCACAATTGTATAGTAAGGATAATAAACTGGGTGGTTGGAGCGCTGAGTGCTGATTGGCTGACAGCCGTGTTATATCAGACCGTATACCACGGGTATGACAAAACATTTATTTGTACTGTTCTAATTACATTAGTAACCGGTTTATAATAGCAATAAGGCACCTCAGGGTTTGTGGTATATGGCCAAGACAGGATTGTATGGCCAATATACCATCTAGAATCAATACTAAATATCTACATTACAACTGACACTACTTCCAAATGATGTGTGGGTATAGGGGAATTGTCAATGACTTGACACACCATTTAAACCAGTCAAATTGCAGATTTCCCAGAACCCCGTTTTATAATTAAGCAATAAGGCCCAGGAGGTGTGGTACATGGCAGGACGCGATGCGATACGGCAGGTCCTACTCCTGAACAGGACCAGGGACCACCAGACACAGGGACACTGAGGAGTAACACCAAACGAAAAACCCTGGGTAGAGGGGCTCAGTAAATGTGGTGTAGAACGTGTACAGGTGAGTCAGCGTATCAGAACAGACTTTGTAGAAAGACACAGTGCCGGCTGGCCAGTCCAGAAACAGTCCTACTCTGTTGGAGGGGGAGGAGGAGGGGGCAGGTATGCTAATGAGTTTTTTATTGTGCCAGGTAGAGTAAAAGCCGTCACCACAGACCAGACACCAGGCTTTGTCATTGGGTCCAAACCCACTGTCATCACCCCTTCCTGACCTACCGATTCCTTTATATGCAACTCCTATATGACCCCCTCTCCCACTCCACTCTACCTCCCAGTAACAGAGCCCAGACAGACCCTCTCTACACAGCACCTGGTCGAAACCCTGAAATCTCTCCGGGTGATCAGGATAGGGCTGCTCCTCGCTCGTCCATGTCACCTTTCTGTTCTCCTCAGACAGAGAGAGGTTTCTGTGTGCTGTGTTTGGGTCCAGGGTGAGATCACAGGCATCTGATTGGGGGGAGACCGGGACACAATATATTACAAATCATCATCATATCACAATGTTAATGTTTCTCTGTATTAAAGGACCACGTCAGAATGTTAATGTTTCTCTGTATTAAAGGGCCACATCAGAATGTTAATGTTTCTCTGTATTAAAGGGCCACATCAGAATGTTAATGTTTCTCTGTATTAAAGGGCCACATCAGAATGTTAATGTTTCTAGGTATTTAAGGACCACATCAGAATGTTAATGTTTCTAGGTATTAAAGGACCACATCAGAATGTTAATGTTTCTAGATATTAAAGGACCACATCAGAATGTTAATGTTTCTCTGTATTAAAGGACCACATCAGAATGTTAATGTTTCTCTGTATTAAAGGGCCACATCAGAATGTTAATGTTTCTCTGTATTAAAAGGACCACATCAGAATGTTAATGTTTCTCTGTATTAAAGGGCCACATCAGAATGTTAATGTTTCTCTGTATTAAAGGGCCACATCAGAATGTTAATGTTTCTCTGTATTAAAGGACCACATCAGAATGTTAATGTTTCTCTGTATTAAAGGGCCACATCAGAATGTTAATGTTTCTAGGTATTAAAGGGCCAAGGGAAAAGGTCAAGTAAGATTTGTTGAATGATCATATGTTATACTGTATGGCAGGGTTCTTCAATTCCGGTCCTGGAGGGCCGAAACACTTCTGTTTTTTATTTCTACCTGGTAGTTAATTGCACTCACCCGGTGTCCCGGGTCTGAATTAGCCCCTGATTAGAAGGAGAGGATGAAAAACAGAGGTGTTTCGGGCCCTCCAGGACCGGAATTGAAGAACCCTGCTGTATGATCATAAACTCACACACCAATAAATAATCCCAACAGAGCGAGGATAAGTATAATCAGACACTCAGGTTCTGAAAAATGATCTTTCTTCCGAGTCAACTTGAAATAAGACTAACAGGATTATTCTTCACAGCAGTCAACACTCACATTTTCTAAGCCCATGTTTTATTGTGTACTCTCCACCAAGTTCCACACTGCAGGGGTAAGAAGAACAGACAGTCAATGTACAGACAAGGTCACCACATCACACCGTCCAGGTGGTGGTTAAGTATGCATGGCTTAAAGTGCATGTAATTATCATAACTAACCTGATAGGTCAGAAACATATATCTTACAGTACGTCGCTCAACATCGATTGACATAAAACCCTCTACATACTTGAGTTTCTCCAGTCTGAAGTGTGGATCCTCCAGTCCAGCAGAGAGCAGTCTGAGTCCCGAGTCTCCTGGGTGATTGTAGCTCAGGTCCAGCTCTCTCAGGTGTGAGGGGTTTGACTTCAGAGCTGAGGCCAGAGAAGCACAGCCTTCCTCTGTGACTTCACAGAACGCCAACCTGCAGAGAGTTGAACATGATTCCAAAAATCACACTGCTATTCTAAAATGGTGGTGAAAATAGAGTGGCAGCTGTATCTATTTATACATGTATTCATAATATCATTACTGTGGTGTTATTTGCATAATATCCGCAATACAGCATCTGATTGGCCATATGCCAGTGGTTCCCAAACTTCAATACAGCATCTGATTGGCCATATGCCAGTGGTTCCCAAACTTCAATACAGCATCTGATTGGCCATATGCCAGTGGTTCCCAAACTTCAATACAGCATCTGATTGGCCATATGCCAGTGGTTCCCAAACTTCAATACAGCATCTGATTGGCCATATGCCAGTGGTTCCCAAACTTCAATACAGCATCTGATTGGCCATATGCCAGTGGTTCCCAAACTTCAATACAGCATCTGATTGGCCATATGCCAGTGGTTCCCAAACTTCAATACAGCATCTGATTGGCCATATGCCAGTGGTTCCCAAACTTCAATACAGCATCTGATTGGCCATATGCCAGTGGTTCCCAAACTTCAATACAGCATCTGATTGGCCATATGCCAGTGGTTCCCAAACTTCAATACAGCATCTGATTGGCCATATGCCAGTGGTTCCCAAACTTCAACACAGCATCTGATTGGCCATATGCCAGTGGTTCCCAAACTTCAACACAGCATCTGATTGGCCATATGCCAGTGGTTCCCAAACTTCAACACAGCATCTGATTGGCCATATGCCAGTGGTTCCCAAACTTCAACACAGCATCTGATTGGCCATATGCCAGTGGTTCCCAAACTTCAATACAGCATCTGATTGGCCATATGCCAGTGGTTCCCAAACTTCAATACAGCATCTGATTGGCCATATGCCAGTGGTTCCCAAACTTCAATACAGCATCTGATTGGCCATATGCCAGTGGTTCCCAAACTTCAATACAGCATCTGATTGGCCATATGCCAGTGGTTCCCAAACTTCAATACAGCATCTGATTGGCCATATGCCAGTGGTTCCCAAACTTCAATACAGCATCTGATTGGCCATATGCCAGTGGTTCCCAAACTTCAATACAGCATCTGATTGGCCATATGCCAGTGGTTCCCAAACTTCAACACAGCATCTGATTGGCCATATGCCAGTGGTTCCCAAACTTCAACACAGCATCTGATTGGCCATATGCCAGTGGTTCCCAAACTTCAATACAGCATCTGATTGGCCATATGCCAGTGGTTCCCAAACTTCAATACAGCATCTGATTGGCCATATGCCAGTGGTTCCCAAACTTCAATACAGCATCTGATTGGCCATATGCCAGTGGTTCCCAAACTTCAATACAGCATCTGATTGGCCATATGCCAGTGGTTCCCAAACTTCAATACAGCATCTGATTGGCCATATGCCAGTGGTTCCCAAACTTCAACACAGCATCTGATTGGCCATATGCCAGTGGTTCCCAAACTTCAACACAGCATCTGATTGGCCATATGCCAGTGGTTCCCAAACTTCAATACAGCATCTGATTGGCCATATGCCAGTGGTTCCCAAACTTCAATACAGCATCTGATTGGCCATATGCCAGTGGTTCCCAAACTTCAATACAGCATCTGATTGGCCATATGCCAGTGTTTCCCAAACTTCAATACAGCATCTGATTGGCCATATGCCAGTGTTTCCCAAACTTCAATACAGCATCTGATTGGCCATATGCCAGTGGTTCCCAAACTTCAATACAGCATCTGATTGGCCATATGCCAGTGGTTCCCAAACTTCAATACAGCATCTGATTGGCCATATGCCAGTGGTTCCCAAACTTCAATAAAGCATCTGATTGGCCATATGCCAGTGGTCCCCAAACTTTAGGTCGGGGGATGGGGGTCCCCTGATAAAATGTGTAATCTTTAAAAATGAATGTTCCTTCTCTTCAGATGGGTATGCCCTCATGTATGAGTCGGGACCTAAACTTAAAGACCCAGTGCAGTCACAATTCCGTTTTTCCTGTGTTTGATTTCATATTGTACAACAGAGATGTTTTATATATCATATTGTACAACAGAGATGTTTTATATATCATATTGTACAACAGAGATGTTTTATATATCATATTGTACAACAGAGATGTTTTATATATCATATTGTACAACAGAGATGTTTTATATATCATATTGTACAACAGAGATGTTTGATATCATATTGTACAACAGCTGATGAAACTAAGACTGTAAAACTGTGATCCGTGTTATTTCTTGATAGTTGCTGGTTGAAAATACAATCTGGACCTTCTAAAATCAGCAGGTTGCATGGGGGCGGGAGCTTTGGCTTTCCATGGTGACATCACCATGCGGTAAATTGGTTAATAGACCAATAACAAAAGAGAGTTCAAAACCTCTCTGCCAATCACAGAGCTTTCATGTCATCATTATGTGTTGGGATCACAAGGAAAGCGTCTCTCTCCTTAGTTGCGTGTACTGTGAAGACACGGCAGTTTAACAAATCAACATGTCTTCATAAAGCTACACTATTCATAGTTATTGGACTCACGTATAGACAACCTAGAATGCACAACAATTACAATATTTGATATGAAATTATCACAGCATTGCTTGTAAAATAATTATAATATTTTAAAATGTAAAGTTTAAAAAGCAACAGCTCCATCCATAAGTGTCAGTCATAAAGACAAGACCGTGAGGTGTCAGATTTATATCTTATTGAGTATAATGCCGAGTTTGTTAACACACAGATCTGGTGAACTGTTATCACCAAATAGAGGAAAAACTGACCTCAGAATCTCCAGTTTACATTGTGAATTCCCCAGTCCAGCAAAGAGAAGCTTCACTCCTGAATCCAGCAGGTCATTGTTACTCAGATCCAGCTCTCTCAGGTGTGAGGAGGAACTGAGAGCTGAGGACAACACTTCACAAGACGCTTCTGTGAGTTTACAGCCGGAGACACTGCGAATACAGAGTCAATAACATGAGGTTTCCCCATTTGTGTTTCCACCCGAGTTTCACCGCAGTTGATGGTAAATGACTAACTCTGAAGACCAAACCTGTTGGATTACTCAAAATAAAATAATTCAACCTGCAAACAAGCCTTTTACACGGTTAGAATGCGCTTTCATGTCATTATTACAGATGTTCTGATCACTCTGTTGTCGCAGAGATCGTTCCTACATGGTAGAAAATGGAAACTTGTAGTTTATTCAAGGTTTAAAAAGGCTTTTAAAAGTTTGTAACTTCCACTTTTAAAAATGTCAGACTTGATTTGCCCGAAGGAAAAAAAAAAAAAAAAAAGTTTCAAGCCCTACAAAAACGTCCATTAATTATAATCCACATAATCATTCACATTTCCTGTTGCTGCAGGACTAATTTCCTGCTGTGAGAAACTGGTCAAATTAAGACATTACATCTGTATATGTTGGGATCGCTTGAGGGACATCAACTTGAATGAATATGAATGCCGTGTCACCTAGGGAATATAATTTTTTTCAAGTGGGGTACACTGCATTTTCTAGTGTCCATTTGGGGTTCGTGTGCAGAAAAAGTTGGGGCTTCCCTGCAATATGCTAATGAGGCCCTGTGGGAACTTGGGGTTGAGTATTTCTGACGATCCCCAATTAGCTGTTACCTCGTATGTTGCTTGTAATGTGAAGACACGTCAAGTTAACAATCAACATGCCTTTATAAAAGTTTAACTATTCATAGTTATTGGACTCACGTATAGACAAACTAGATTGCGTAACAATTACAATATTTGTCAAAAAAATGTAAAGTTTAAAAAGCAACAGCTCCATAAGTGTCAGTCAAAAAGACAAGACAGTGAGATGTCAGATGTATATCTTATTGAGTATAATGCCGAGTTTGTTAACACACAGATCTGGTGAACTGTTATCACCAAATAGAGGAAAACTGACCTCAGAATCTCCAGTTTACATTGTGAATTCCCCAGTCCAGCAGAGAGCAGCTTCACCCCTGAATCCAGCAGGTCATTGTTACTCAGATCCAGCTCTCTCAGGTGTGAGGAGGAACTGAGAGCTGAGGACAACACTTCACAAGACGCTTCTGTGAGTTTACAGCCGGAGACACTGCGAATACAGAGTCAATAACATGAGATTTCCCCATTTGTGTTTCCACCCGAGTTTCACAGCAGTTGATGGTAAATGACAAACTCTGAAGATCAAACCTGATGGATTACTCAAAACAAAAACAATCGAGCCATATTGCTGACCTTAGGATCTCCAGTCTCCCGATTGAACCTTCTAATCCAAGAGAGACATGTTGCGCTATTGAGTCTCCTAGGTGATTGTCACTCAGGTCCAGCGCTCTCAGGTGGTAGGGGTTTGACCTCAGAGCTGAGACCAGGGCAGTACAGCCATCCTCTGTGGCTCCACAGCCTGATAGCCTGCAGGGTCATTCCATATGAAATCAATCAAAAATAGCCTGCAGGGTCATTCCATATGAAATCAATCAAAAATAGCCTGCAGGGTCATTCCATATGAAATCAATCAAAAATAGCCTGCAGGGTCATTCCATATGAAATCAATCAAAAATAGCCTGCAGGGTCATTCCATATGAAATCAATCAAAAATAGCCTGCAGGGTCATTCCATATGAAATCAATCAAAATAGCCTGCAGGGTCATTCCATATGAAATCAATCAAAATAGCCTGCAGGGTCATTCCATACGAAATCAATCAAAATAGCCTGCAGGGTCATTCCATATGAAATCAATTAAAATAGCCTGCAAGGTCATTCCATATGAAATCAATTAAAATAGACTGCAGGGTCATTCCATATGAAATCAATCAAAATAGGCTGTTTTTTGTCCTCTACCTTTAATTTGAACAAAAACGTCCAATCATGTACAGTACAGCCATTAGAGACCCAACCCCCCCCCCATTCTATCATGAGACATCCATATCCTCATCCCTGATAAAGATGGACAATTGATTTTGATATCATTCTAAATCTTATCAACAGTATTCTCAAACTATGGATCACTTATTGAACAAGCTGTGGGGTACTGACTTCAGAGTCTCCAGTTTACAGTGGGGATTCCCCAGTCCAGCAGAGAGCCGCTTCACTCCTGAATCCGTCAGGTCATTGTTGCTCACGTCCAGCTCTCTCAGATGTGAGGGGTTTGAGCCGAGAGCAGAGACCAACAGCTCACAAGATGCATCTATGATTTGACAGCCAGCAAGTCTGCAAATACAGAGTAAATACGTGAGATAGGTTGTATTAATGTTACTGTAAGTTTAGCTTTCCCTGCTAGTGTAACCCTGTGTTACTTTTGGATACCATAGTGGAGTTGATAACACCAGTATAGCACTATAGTAAAATTGTGCGCTGCCCCTTTAAGGTTTCTCAGTTTTCAACCAGAGTTGGCACCAGTTCTTAATTAAACTATGGTTGCTGCTGTATCAGGTGCGTCCTCTGTCAGGAATGTGCTGTATTACTTACAGAATCATTCAAGTGGGATGTTTTGTGACCCTGTTTGGAGTTTTACTGCTTAGTCATTTGGAACTCTGTTACTAGGTGAATTGAGGACACCTGCACATCGTTTGCCATTGCTGTTGCTAGGAGGTGGGAACTGGTTCTGAAGTCATCAGGTGATCATCTCTCGGCCTATCACATCCGTGCTCTTCAAAATAACATTGTGCATGAAGTGCTACCACTTAGATAGGCATTTCATTTGGGGGGGGGGGGGGGGGGGGTGTAATGATGTCATGTCATAGTATCGTGGGGAACAGGTTAGAGTTACTAAGATAAGTGGTTAGGAGACAGGAAGTCTACATTCCCATTATGTCAAGGTAGATTAGTGATGTTTAGGATAGCATGAGTGACGTTTAGGATAGCATGAGTGATGGGCAGGATAGCATGAGTGACGTTTAGGATAGCATGAGTGATGTTTAGGATAGCATGAGTGATGGGCAGGATAGTGACTTGGGGTAAAGAGTGATGAACATCAAAGACAGGGAGTGCCCACGGAGACTTAGCAGATGTATGCCAGGAACAGGGTAATAGAAGGTATATAAGGTAGAGTGTCTTCTTTGTTCAAGTTAGTTCGTAACACCAAGGGGCAAAGCTCTGGTCATTGTTGTAATGAACCCGGTACCGATCATTAAACATTAGCATTAACTTTCTACAAAGTGTCTCAGTATATCCTTGCATCCTTGATTCTTTGATACCCGAGAAACTCATCATAACGGGGGGGGGGGGGGGGGGTTTCTTTTCCTGTGGCCATGGGTTGATTTCTGAATGCTTGTATGCAATTGTTTACGAGATACCTTGAGATTAGTTTATCTGAATTCTTGAAAAGAATAACAGTTTAGCAGTAATACATTTGTATCTGAAAATACGGTTGCATTTTCCAGCTATATTTGTCCTGTATCAGACGTGGGTCCTATTCCTTTCTGGACATGACCCAGCTATATTTGATTATCTACAGTTTACAAGTAAACTATTACCCGTCATACATACATGCGTGCACCCTGTATACACGGCTCAATACTTTCTGATCAATTTGTATTCAAATGTGTTCGTTTTTTGATTTGAATAGAACATCTAGTCAGCCAGTGAAAATACTGCTATACCTACAGTACAGTTTGGTGTGATTGATATTACCATGGATACTTACAGAGCCTTTCTGCAGACTCTCACAGCTGGAAGCAGTCTCCTACGACCCTCCTGTGATGTCTTGTATTGCTTCAGGTCAAACACCTCCAGAACCTCCTCTGATATCTGTAGCGTATAGGCCAGCGCTGAACAGTACGTAAGCGCGAGGTTTTTGGATCTTTTCTCTGACCTCAAGTATTTTTGGATTTCCTGCTGTACTGAATGGGTTTTCATCTCTATCAGACAGTGGAAGAGATTGACGCACCTCTCAGGGGATATGCTGTTGCTCTGCATCACCTTCAGGGATCGGGTTATTTTCTGGACGCTCTCTGGACTGCTTTCGGTCGGTGTCACCAGACCTCGTAGGAGTTTCTGATTGGACTCCAGTGACATGCCATGAAGGAAGCGGACAACAAGGTCCAGGTGTCCGTTCTTGCTCTCCAAGGCTTTATTCACTGCACTCTTCAGCAGCTCACGTAAGGTTAGCTCTTCAGACGGGTCCCTAGCCGCCGGGAGGAAGGGCTTCAGTGCATCCATGTTCTCGGTTGAGTAACAGTGGTACACGTAGACAGCAGAGAGAAACTCCTGAACGCTCAGATGAACAAAGCAGTACACCACTCTCTGAAATAACACAGACTCTTCTTTAAAGACTTGTGCGCACACTCCTGAGTACACGGAGGCTTCTTTGACATCAATGCCACACTCATTCAGGTCTTCTTCATAGAACAGGAGATTGCCCTTTTCCAGATGTTCAAACGCCAGCTTCCCCAGCTTCAGAAGAACTTCCTTATCTGACTCCATGAGCTCCTGTTGATCCATCTCGTCTCTTCCATGATACTTCTGGTTCTTCAGGCTGGTGTGAATGAGCACGAAGTGTGTGAACGTCTCAGTCAGAGTCTTGGGCATCTCCCTTCTCTTGTCTGTACTCAACATGTGTTTAAGGACTATTGCAGAAATCCAA